>NW_027506918.1:817500-989963 GCF_052324685.1 Brachyhypopomus gauderio | reverse complement strand
CAAAATCTAGAGAAAATATCACACACCTCACCACATCTACACACCACCCACTCTCCACCTATACACCACCCACTCTCCACCTCTACACACCACCCACTCTCCCACCTCTACACACCACCCACTCTCCCCTCTACACACCACCCACTCTCCACCTCTACACCACCCACTCCCCCCTCTACACACCACCCACTCTCCCCTCTACACACCACCCACTCTCCCCTCTACACACCACCCACTCATCACCTCTACACACCACCCACTCATCACCTCTACACACCACCCACTCTCCACCTCTACACCACCCACTCCCCCCCCTACTACCACCCACTCCCCCCCTCTACACACCACCCACTCTCCCCCCTCTACACACCACCCACACTCCACCTCTACACACCCCACTCTCCACCTCTACACCCACCCACTCTCCACTCTACACACACACCACTCTCCCCACTACACACCACCCACTCTCCCCCTCAACACACCACCCACTCTCCACCTCTACACCACCCACCTCCCCCCTCTACACACCACCCACTCTCCCCTCTACACACCACCCACTCTCCCCTCTACACACCACCCACTCTCACCTCTACACACCACCCACTCATCACCTCTACACACCACCCACTCTCCACCTCTACACCACCCACACTCCCCCCTCTACACACCACCCACTCTCCCCCTCACACACCACCCACTCTCCCCACTACACACCACCCACTCATCCACCTCTACACACCACCCACTCATCCACCTCTACACACCACCCACTCTCCACCTCTACACCCACCCACACTCCACCCTCTACACACCACCCACTCTCCACCACTACACACCACCACACTCTCCACCTCTACACACCACCCACTCTCCACCCTCTACACACCACCCACTCTCCACCTCTACACACCACCCACCTCCACCTCTACACACCACCCACTCTCCACCTCTACACACCACCCACCTCTCCACCTCTACACACCACCCACTCTCCCACCTCTACACACCACCCCCACTCTCCACCTCTACACACCACCCACCACTCCCCTCTACACACCACCCACACTCCACCCACACACCACCCACCTCCACCTCTACACACACCACCCACTCTCCACCACTACACACCACCCACTCTCCACCTCTACACACCACCCACTCTCCACCTCTACACACCACCCACTCTCCACCTCTACACACCACCCACTCTCCACCTCTACACACCACCCACTCTCCACCACAACACACCACCCACTCTCCACCTCAACACACCACCCACTCTCCCCTCTACACACCACCCACTCTCCAACCTCTACACACCACCCACACTCCACCACACCCACCACCCCCACCCCCTCTACACACCACCCACTCCCACCTCTACACACCACCCACTCACCACCTCTACACACCACCACCCACTCCCCCTCTACACACCACCCACTCTCCACCTCTACACACCACCCACTCTCCACCTCTACACACCACCCACTCTCCACCTCTACACACACCCACTCTCCACCTCTACACACCACCCACTCTCCACCTCTACACCCACCCACTCTCCCCTCTACACACCACCCACTCTCCCCTCTACACACCACCCACTCTCCACCTCTACACACCACCCACTCTCCACCTCTACACACCACCCACTCTCCACCTCTACACACCACCCACACTCCCCCTCTACACACCACCCACTCCCCTCTACACACCACCCCACTCCACCTCTACACACCACCCACTCACCCCTCAACACCACCACCCACTCTCCACCTCTACACACCACCCACTCTCCCCTCTACACACCACCCACTCTCCACCTCTACACACCACCCACTCTCCCCCTCTACACACCACCCACTCTCCACCTCTACACACCACCCACTCCCCCTCTACACACCACCCACTCTCCACCTCTACACACCACCACTCCCACCACTACACACCACCCACTCTCCCCTCTACACACCACCCACTCACCACCTCTACACACCACCCACTCTCCCCTCTACACACCACCCACTCTCCACCTCTACACACCACCCACTCTCCACCTCTACACACCACCCACTCTCCCCCACTACACACCACCCCTCTCCACCTCTACACACCACCCACTCCCACCTCTACACACCACCCACTCTCCCCTCTACACACCACCCACTCTCCCCTCTACACACCCCCACTCACACCTCTACACACCACCACACCTCCCCCACACACAACCACCCCACCCACACCACCCAACCCCTCACAACCCACCACACTCCTCCACCCTACACCCAACCACCCCACACCCACCTCTACACACCAACCCACTCTCCACCTCTACACACCACCCCACTCAACCCCTCTACACACCACCCACTCTCCACCTCTACACACACCCACTCTCCCCCTCTACACACCACCCACTCCCACCTCTACAACCACCCCCCCACCCTACACACCACCAACCACCCACCCCTCAACACACCACCCCACACTCCACCCTCTACACACCAACCCACTCACCACCTCTACACACCACCCACACTCCCCTCAACACACCACCCACTCCCACCTCACACCACCCACTCCCCCCTCTACACACCACCCACACCCCCCAACACACCACCCACACCCCCCTACACACCCACCCACTCTCACCTCTACACACCACCCACCACACCCTACACACCACCCACTCTCCACCTCTACACACCACCCACACTCCCCCTCACACACCACCCACCTCCCACCTCTACACACCACCCACTCTCCCACCACTACACACACCAACCCACACCCCCACCTCTACACACCACCCACCACCACCTCACACACCACCCACTCTCCACCTCTACACACCACCCCACACTCCACCTCTACACACCACCCACTCCCCCCTCTACACACCACCCACACTCCACCACTACACACCACCCACTCTCCACCTCTACACACCACCCACTCCCACCCCCTACACACCACCCCACTCTCCCCTCAACACACCCACCCACTCTCCACCTCTACACACCACCCACTCTCCACCCTACACACCACCCCACTCACCACCTCTACACACCACCCACTCTCCACCTCTACACACCACCCACTCTCCCCCTCTACACACCACCCACTCTCACCTCTACACACCACCCACTCTCCACCTCAACACACCACCCACTCTCCACCTCTACACACCACCCACTCCCCCCTACACACCACCCCACTCTCCACCTCTACACCACCACCCCACTCACACACCACCCACCCACCCACACACCACCCCCTCCACCCTACACACCACCCACTCTCCACCTCTACACACCACCCACACTCCCCCCACAACACACCACCCACTCTCCACCTCTACACACCACCCACTCTCCACCTCAACACCCACCCACTCTCCCCTCTACACACCACCCACTCTCCACCTCAACACACCACCCACTCTCCACCTCTACACACCACCCACTCTCCCCTCTACAACCACCCACTCTCCACCTCTACACACCACCCACTCTCCCCCTCTACACACCACCCACTCTCCCCCTCTACACACCACCCACTCACCACCTCTACACACCACCCACTCTCCACCTCAACACACCACCCACTCACCCCACTACACACCACCCACACTCCCCCTCTACACACCACCCACTCTCCACCTCTACACACCACCCACTCTCCACCTCAACACACCACCCACACTCCCCTCAACACACCACCACCCTCCACCTCTACACACCACCCACTCTCCACCTCAACACCCACCCACACTCCCCCTCAACACACCACCCACTCACCCACCTCTACACACCACCCACCACCCCCTACACACCACCCACTCACACCCCTACACACCACCCACTCTCCACCCTACACACCACCCACTCTCCCCACTACACCACCCACCACCACCACCACACACCCCCCACTCTCCCACCTCTACACACCACCCACACTCCCCCCTACACACCACCCACTCTCCACCTCTACACACCACCCACTCTCCACCTCTACACACCCCCACTCTCCACCACCTCAACACACCACACCACCCACACTCCACCTCTACACACCACCCACTCTCCCCTCTACACACCCCCCACTCTCCACCTCTACACACCACCCACTCTCCACCTCTACACACCACCCACTCTCCACCTCTACACACCACCCACTCTCCACCTCTACACACCACCCACTCTCTCCACCTCTACACACCACCCACTCTCCACCTCTACACACCACCACCCACACTCCACCCTACACACCACCCACCTCCCACCTCAACACACCACCCACACTCCCCTCTACACACCACCCACTCTCCACCTACACACCACACACCTCCACCTCTACACACCACCCACACACACCCCCTACACACCACCCACTCACCACCTCACACACCACCCACTCCCACCCACACACCACCCACTCACCCCCCACACACACCACCCACCTCTCCACCTCTACACACACCCACTCTCCCCTCTACACACCACCCCACACTCCACCTCTACACACCACCACTCTCCCCCCCTACACACCACCCACTCCCACCCACACACCACCCACTCACCCCCCCACACACACCACCCACCTCCACCTCAACACACCACCCACTCACCCCTCTACACACCACCCCCTCTCCACCTCTACACACCACCCACTCTCCCCTCAACACACCACCCACTCTCCACCTCAACACACCCACACCACTCTCCCCCTAACACACCACCCACTCACCACCCAACACCACCCACCACCCCCCCACACACCACCCACTCTCCCCCCAACACACCACCCACACTCCCCTCAACACACCACCCACACAACACCACTACACACCACCCCACACACACCCACCACACCACCCACACTCCACCTCTACACACCACCCACTCTCCACCACTACACACCACCCCACACTCCCACCACTACACACCACCCACTCTCCACCTCTACACACCACCCACCACTCCACCTCCAACACACCACCCACTCCACCACCTCTACACACCACCCACTCCCACCTCTACACACCACCCACTCCCACCTCAACACACCACCCACTCACCCCTCTACACACCACCCACTCTCCACCTGTACACACCACACACTCTCCACCTCTACACACCACCCACTCACCCCTCTACACACCACCCACTCTCCACCTCTACACACCACCCACTCTCCACCTCTACACACCACCCACTCTCCACCTCTACACACCACCCACTCTCCCCCTCTACACACAACCCACTCTCCCCCTCTACACACCACCCACTCTCCACCTCTACACACCACCCACTCTCCACCTCTACACACCACCCACTCTCCCCCCTACACACCACCCACTCTCCCCCTCTACACACCACCCACTCTCCCCTCTACACACCACCCACTCTCCACCTCTACACACCACCCACTCTCCACCTCTACACACCACCCACTCTCCCCCTCTACACACCACCCACTCTCCACCTCTACACACCACCCACTCTCCACCTCTACACACCACCCACTCTCCACCTCTACACACCACCCACTCTCCACCTCTACACACCACCCACTCTCCCCTCTACACACCACCCACTCTCCACCTCTACACACCACCCACTCTCCACCTCTACACACCACCCACTCTCCCCTCTACACACCACCCACTCTCCACCTCTACACCACCCACTCTCCCCCTCTACACACCACCCACTCTCCCCTCTACACACCACCCACTCATCACCTCTACACACCACCCACTCTCCACCTCTACACACCACCCACTCTCCACCTCTACACACCCCCCACTCTCTCCACCTCTACACACCACCCACTCTCCACCTCTACACACCACCCACTCTCCCCTCTACACACCACCCACTCTCCACCTCTACACACCACCCACTCTCCACCTCTACACACCACCCACTCTCTCCACCTCTACACACCACCCACTCTCCACCTCTACACACCACCCACTCTCCACCTCTACACACCCCCCACTCTCTCCACCTCTACACACCACCCACTCTCCACCTCTACACACCACCCACTCTCCACCTCTACATACCACCCACTCTCCCCTTCTACACACCACCCACTCTCCACCTGTACACACCACACACTCTCCACCTCTACACACCACCCACTCTCCCCTCTACACACCACCCACTCTCCACCTCTACACACCACCCACTCTCTCCACCTCTACACACCACCCACTCTCCCCCTCTACACACCACCCACTCTCCACCTCTACACACCACCCACTCTCCCCTTCTACACACCACCCACTCTCCACCTGTACACCACCCACTCTCCACCTCTACACACCACCCACTCTCCACCTCTACACACCACCCTCTCTCCACCTCTACACACCACCCACTCTCTCCACCTCTACACACCACCCACTCTCCCCCTCTACACACCACCCACTCTCTCCCTCTACACACCACCCACTCTCCCCCTCTACACACCACCCACTCTCCACCTCTACACACCACCCACTCTCCACCTCTACACACCACCCACTCTCCACCTCTACACACCACCCACTCTCCCCCTCTACACACCACCCACTCTCCCCTCTACACACCACCCACTCTCCCCTCTACACACCACCCACTCTCCACCTCTACACACCACCCACTCTCCACCTCTACACACCACCCACTCTCCACCTCTACACCACTCATTCTCCCCCTCTACACACCACCCACTCTCCCCTCTACACACCACCCACTCTCCCCTCTACACACCACCCACTCTCCACCTCTACACCACCCACACTCCACCTCTACACCACCCACTCTCCACCTCTACACCACCCAAGCCTCCATCCTATTAAGAGGAGTCGTAGTGTTCAGAGGAGTGTGGTTGTGAAGGTGGAGATCCTAGCAGTGCTGACAGATGGAGGTGGAGAAGGTTCTACACCCACACTGTTCCAGGAACAGGACACACCACTCCAAACACCCAGACACATCTCCACCTCCCCACAGCCCAGAGTCCAGCTGAGCCCAAGCAGACACCCCTGCTCCAGCCTCTATGGGTCGGCGCCCCCCCAGGGACCAGCAGGTTCCCTGCATGTCAGCCAGGACCCTCCCTTGTCTGTTTGTCTGTCCCTGTCGGTGTGTGTCCCTGTCACCATCTTAGAGTGTCCCTGTCCCTGTCTGTGTCTCTGACACCATGTTTGTGTCAGTACCTGAGTTTTCCTTGGTGTTGTTGTCTCCGCATCACGGTGTCTGTCTTTCTGTGTCACTGTGTCTGTCCTTGTTGTTGTGTGTGTCGCCCCCTGTTGTCCTGGTGAGGGTGTTGTAGTTGTGGCACGTCCAGGCATGAAAATCTGTCACCTTTCGTCGAAATTCGCCGTTTTGAAGTCGAAAAGGGTGACCTACGTGAATCGTGTAGATCCGAGGAGTTTTTTTTTTTGGGGGGGGGGGGTCGGGGGTCGGGAGTTTATATGTATATATTTTAATTATCATATTGACTTAATAAGCAAACAGAGCACTTCCGAAATCGGCAATTCCAGCAGTTTCCGCCCAGAACCTTCATGGAGGCCAAATAGCGTTCAATCATACGAACGTTCATGTTATTCATTTACTGCTAAGCAGGACGAGAAGTAGGACCTAGTGCTACACCGCGGACAAGTCAGAAGAGCGTACATTTACCACTACATTTACCAGATCGTACATTTCCCAGTGGATTTAATTGGGTTATTAATGGTTTCAATCGTTTGCATATTTTGCGGTAAAACAAAGTTACTGCCGTTCGCTACAGCGTTGAACACTGTCAGAAAAAGCCACAAGCTTTTGTGATAAATAGGTAGATGGGCATACTAAGTTCGCGTCAACCCCGTGTAGTTAACGGCGACATAAAATAAGAAACAAGATTTTTTTTCTAGTGTGTCTGTAGTTGTAACTGGTGAATCCAGGGACGTGTGAGGATAACATTCGCGCCAGGGCTGAAAAGGTTGAAGATGAAGTTGTAAACGCTTGTCGTTTGAGTCTACCCTGTGCTTTAGCCCATGTTAGAAAATAAAAACACATGAACCGTGGTATTTTTACACTCATTTTCGCCGTATTTATTGGTTCATTAAGACGTAATGGTTTTGACTAAGCCATCCGGAATGGCGAAAACAGCTTCTCGCATTTACAGATCTGGCTCGTATATTGAATCCACTGACAAGACAGTCAAAACATTTTTTTAATGGATTTTACTATATTTTACGGAGCCCGTAAGGTGACATCATGTAAAAAATAATAACGCGTGGCCACGACTTATTAACGCGTGGGAACGAGATACTAATGTTGCCTTTCACACGCGGCAACAAAGTTTATTTTTCCCAGGGATGTTCGCGAACTGACTGCCCAATGAAGGTAAACCTGGCTTTATATAAAGTAATACTTAATTATCTTGTTCGCATGCGTTAATTATCTCGTTTGCACGCGTTAGTAAGTCGTGGCCACGCGTTATTATATTTTTTACATGATGTCACCTTACGGGCTCCGTAATATTTGGCATCACCTGTCGCTGTATCCCCGTACACCAGCAGCCACCCCCCCCCCCCCCCCCCCCCCCCCGTCGCCGTATCCCCATGACGTCACATGTCAATGCACCCCACGTCAACGCCCCGTCGCCGTATCCCCATGACGTCACATGCCCCGCCCCCCGGTCTTCTCACCTTTTTAACCCCTGTCCCATTTTCATCCCTGCACGTCGGTGGACTCCTCCCTGGAGGATCTGCTCCTGGGGGGTCTGGACACTGTGGTCCTCGTCCTCTGGTCCCGTCCTTCAGTCTGGGGACAGTCCACTGGTGTTAGTCACTCTGGGAGTAGCGCCCTTTAGTGGGGGAACTGTAACGGTATCCACCCACTAATGAGGACACACACACTTCAGTACACACACACTAATAAATACACACATGCAGTGTGACACTCAGTGTAACAGTAACACTGCACTAGTTAAGTGTCACATGTGATACTCAAATAATGAATACAAGATATGTAGAAATATATTAATGAATAAAAGACACAATTTCAAGTGTCAAAACAACAAGCACACAAGTACTGCAGGGGTGTGTGGTGAACACACAACATCACCATCACTTCCCTCTTATCAACCTACTGCAGCATTTCACTCAGAGTAAAGGGCCTGCAGTCTGTAGATGTGACCTCATCACATAAACACATGAAGAACATGATGATTCATTCTGTTCTCTCTCCTCAGACCCTGTTACTCTGGACCCCAACACTGCACATCCAGACCTCCACCTGTCTGATGATCTCACTACTGTAGAAGAGAGACCACAGAAATCACTGCTTCCTGATAATCCAGAGAGATTTAATGTGTATGCGTGTGTCCTGGGCTCTGAGGGCTTTAACTCAGGGACACACTGCTGGGATGTTGATGTTGGAGACCGTGATGACTGGAAACTGGGTGTAATTAGAGAGTCTGAAAGGAGAAGGGGAGGGGGGGTCCGGGGTTCAATGTGGTGTCTGGGCTACAATAAAAACACTGGTAAATACTGGACACGCTGCCCAGGACAGACAGGTCACTACTTCACACCTACAGAGGAACTGCAGAGGGTCAGAGTTCAGCTGGACTGGGACAGGGGGAAAGTGACATTCACTGATCTTCTAACCAGTTCACACCTGCACACTATAACACACACTTTTACTGACACTATTTTCCCTTTATTCTGCAGTTACAGTTCCTCTCCTATGAGGATCTTACCAGTAAAGATATCAGTAACAGTAGAACAGCAAAATTAATGTTGCCTTGAATTAATCTGCATACATGTAATAATGAACATTATATTTATAAATATATATTTTGACTATATCTTAGAAAATTCAATACATGTTTTTCCTCAAAATATTAGAATCATGACTTTGATTATTAACTATTGACTTAGAAAGTAAATTTTTTTAATTTCTCTTTGTCATTACATTTTTATAACCTGAATCATCAGAAAGATTGAGTCCACTGAATGTGAATGTATTACATGTGAGAAATATGGATCTGATGTCCTGACTGGAATCTTACCATAATGATACCATAATAAATAATGTTCAGCAGACCAAGTGTATAAGGGTGATGATCATTCTGCTGTATTGTCCCTGATTAAGTGTTTGATCTGTGTTTTACTGATCTCTGTCACGTTACAGCCCCTGACTCCTCCCCTTTGGGCGTGTATTTATGTCGTCTACGTCTAGTCGTCTGCATCTGTGGATCTTCGTGGGTGTGGATGTGTCGGAATGTGTTCATTCGTCTCACCTGTGGCTCGTCTCGTCATCACTCTGGGCTTATGTGGTTTGTCTGTTTAATGTGCGTCCGCGCAGTGTCCCGTGCTCGTCTTTGTCTAAGTCATACATGATAATGTGTCTATAGTTGTGTGTGCGCTATCCGCGCTAAAACTTATATGTTAATAAACGTGGCGTTCATCAAGCAAGGATTCTGTGCCTCGTCCTTCGCCCTCCACCGAGCATCACAGAAAGACGAGTCGACCAATCGAATGCCAGGATACACGACCCGTGCCAAGAAGGGGAAGAGGCCCAGCAGGCACCACCATGCCTCTTCCCCTGCACAGCACCGCGAAGCCCCAGTGACCAGCGAGGAGATGCAGCAGGACCCGTTGTGCGCGCACCTGCTGCGTCAGGCTCGGGACACCAAGGTGGCTTCGATGGCGAAGCCGCGGTGAGGATGTGGAAGGAGCGACACGGCTCTCCCACTAGAGACTGCTCGCCTCTGGTGGTTGGCTCCCTAGAGCTCTGCTCAGCAGAGAAGACCCCCGAGAGCGAGTACGAGGGAGTAGAGTCGGAGGAGTACTCCGAAAAGGAGGAAAGCCCTCCTCCGTCCGTATACTCGGCCCCCACCGAGTATTATGGTGAGGGCGAGGAAGAAGAATGCCCTCCTCCGTCCGAGTACTCGGACGGTGAGCCGTACACGGAGGACGAGAACGGTGAGCCGTGCACAGAGGAGGAAGACAGTGACCCGTAAACGGAGGAGGAGGACTTGAGTCCGCCCCCCTCGGAGTTCTCCGGGGAAACGGTGAGGGGGAAGAGAGGGTGCAAGGAGGAAGTCTGTCCCTATCCCTCTGAGGGGAGCACTATGGACTGGTCCTGTGGCGAAACCCCGGTGGAGCCAATGATCTGGTGTTCAGACGGTGAAGAAGAGGAAATGGAGGAAGAGAGCACCACTCAGGAGGCCAGATCAGGGGAGCGATCACCAGGGGGAGGTGGAGTTCCATGCTGGGGTCCTTGGCGAGGGGCCGTCCTGCGTCGCGCCCCACGGGGGCTGCCAGAAAGACTGGTCGCGTGCCTGTTGAGAGGGCTTTATGATTTACTCCTGGTACCATGTAACGTTATTGTATTCGTTCTTAATACTATAAAGATAGACACTTTAAGAAACTTGTCTTGTTTTATTTCCCACTCGCTCAACGTGTGTTCTTCCTACTCCCTCTATTCATGTTCTGCTTAACTATCGTTATCTCACTAGTGACATCTAGTGTTACAATTAAATTACATCATTAACTGAATATCATTATAGTGGGGTCAGTGTGATCCCAGTGTGTCCTCATGTCCAGCACACTTTAACTCCTCTCAGTCCGTCAGGCAGAGGACTTTGTTTCTCCTCTTTCTATGCTCCCTCTCTTCTTTCTTTTTCTTTCTTTCTCATTCCTCTCAAGCTGAACATTACTGTTTTTCTCAGCACATTTTTCTCTGATTCCTTCAGCTTTTCGTCCTTCTGTCTCTTCTTTTTTGTCTTCATTCTTTTCTCCCTTTTTATTTGACGTTGTTCCTCCTTGAACTCTTCCACCTTTCTGTATTCATGCTCCCACACAGGTCCTCTTCTCTCTTGCTCTCACTTTTTTTTCTTCTCTCACTTTTTTTTCTTCTCTCACTTTCTGTCCATCTCCTCCATCTGTAGCTTCTTTTCACATTCAGGTCTTTTCTTTCGTTTTCTGACCTTCCTTGGATGGATTTACATGTGGCCTTCTCTCTACTGAAGTTTTCATAATTTGTCTCTTTTTCCTTAATATTTTCCTTCAATCCATCATTGTTCCTTTTTCTTTCTCACCACGCATCTCCAAATATATTTGATGCCAATCATCTTCGTGTTTCTTCAGATTTTTTTTCTTGTTCTGTTTGATCCTCTCTATGCCTCCATCTCTCTCACTCTCTAAATCTCTCTCTCTCCATCTCTCAGTCTATACATCTCCTTCAGTGTGTTCCTTCAGTGTAATCTCTCTGGTCATCACATCCTCCATCTCTCTCTTCTCTTCTCTTTCTTGCATTATGAATCTCTCCAAATAGGTCACTCTGTCCTTTATTTTCTGGAGATCTCGTTCCATTTCATTCTTCTCCCAGGTCAGGTCCACCTTTCTCTCTTCCTCTGTTCTCCTAAGTGAGAGTGATCATTCTCTTTCTGATGTGGAGTGTATCTTCCTCTCAGTGTGACACTGCAGACGTCTCCATCACTCTTTTTAGTGAGGGCTCCTTCACTTGACCGTTCCATTCTTCTCCACTATCATTGTTTGCAAATGGTGTAATATCATTTCAATGGAGTCTAAGGACCTCCTGGTGTTTTCAAATCCTTCCTCTCTTCTCAGTACTGCACTGTCGAGCTGTAACAAACATGCACTAGTGTTAGTGTTAAGATCTGGTGTTTCTGTTCCTGATTTACTGAGTATTGGCCCCTCTTGGGCTCTGTCAAGAAGTAATGTCAGTGTGACAGAAATTATTGATTAGATCATGTTTAGTTATTATAAGAGATCATTATGAACTTTATGATTTAGTACATGTCATTATTGATTAGACAATAATGGTGTGTTTCAGTGTAATCATGTACTTGTGTTTAGTTCATATTATGCATGTGTGCTATACTGTGACCCAGGTCAGGGAGAGTGCAGAGGGTAAGAGCACTCTGGTTGTCATTAGTTAGCTTTCTCTGTGTTCAACTGATACATCAGTTTCTTCCGCTAACTCTAGGGAAGTCCATATTAGGAGATACACATGTGAGACAAAGTAGCCTGCTGGACACCTATGTTTTGGAACATGCTGTGCTAAAGATAACCTGCTGTTAGAACTGCTGAATTGTGTTTAGGATTGTATATAAGCAGGGGGACTGCCCCCTTGTTCTCAGAGTTGTCATGCTTGAATGAGACTCTCATGTCTGTCTCTGTCCTGTGTTTGTCTTTGTCCATTCTATATATTTATATATTTTAATAAATTAACCATTTTAACCACGTCTGAGTCCTCATCTATTTTCAGAAAAGTTCACATTCTTTGCAATGAAGAAATGCTTTCGCTAACACATGCTGATACTGTTGATAATGACAGAATGCTTTGCAATGAAGCAAGTTCGGCAAAGTCAAGGCGGGGACTGACGGTCGGAGGGGTTCGACTGGTGACGATCGGGAAGGGTCTGGTAAGACAAACTGTTCCCATGCTTTTCAATGAAGAAATGCTTTCACCGACACATGATGATACTGTTGATGATGATAGAATGCTTTGCAATGAAGAAATGCTTTGCCTATGTACATAGATGTCACACAGATAAAGTGATTAAACCTGGTACTGAGTTTCTGAAAAAAATATATGTTCAAATCTCCACTCTTCCGGTTCAACAGGTCCCCTAATCGTTTTCACAGGGAAAATAGGGGTCCTGGTAAGTGAAGTAAAGCATGGTGTCCTGTATCCCTGCTCTCCACTCCTGGGAAAGTGTCAACACCCCCCACAGGATGAGCAGGAGTATAGGGGTCATGGTGGGTGATCGTTGACCTTTCTTGACAGTTGTTGTGCATGCACGCCCGATCTGCACTCCTCCCACTCACCTGAGGCACCCTGAACACCCTCCTTTCACCCTATAGGAGCTGGGGTGTAACCTACTCCATGCACTCTGCCTCTGTGCTCACCAGCTCCTCCTCCTTTAACCCTTCACGACCACCCAGTCCCCTGGTTTCAGGTTGTGTTGCAGACTTTCCCGTGGCTTAGGCAAGGCCTCTTACACCGACCTGTGAATTTGTGACAAGACAAAAGACAGATTTGCACAATAATTCAGCATGCATTTGGCAGCCTGCCAAATTTTTTAAATCAACAACTTTGATTTTGCTGGTCCAGTGTCAGGAGTCTTGACTTTTAACAATATATGTATTCATGGCAACGTGTGTTTAATGTCATTTCATTAAACACAAAAAATATTAATGTTTTGAAATGAGATCTGATTCATCTTTTGACCTACTGAGTTTAGTCATTCTTCAATCACCACTTTATTTATTTGGCTGAGGTTACCGTGATTGAAACTCTTCCTCCACTCTCTGCTCTCCTGGTTTCTGCCCTTCTTACACAGTGTGATCATTCTGTGAACAGTTACTCCAGGAACCAGTGTCAGGTGTCTTAGCTTTTTATGACATATTCATGATAACATGCGTTTATTGTAATTTCACATCTTTAAATTAAAAATATTAAGATTTTGAAATGAGACCTGATTAATATTTTGACCTACTGAATTTAGTCATTTTTATATGACCATTGAACACATCCTAACAGTGATCTGTTCTACAACTGCAGTACTCTACACTTTGCCAAGACAGAGTCAGCTGAGGGTCGCCTGATTCACTTAGTAGTAATGAACTGTCGCCATCTGGTGGAGAAATCATGTATGTTTTGCAGCTTATTAGCTCTTAAACAGAAGCTCCTCCTCCGTGTACACACCTGCCTGTTTGAGGAAGTAAATCTGGGAATTACACAGATTATTTTATTAATTATGCATTCAGGTGAGTTATAAATATTATGAGAACCTCTTAACTCTGTTGTTTACTTCTTTCTGTCTTATTTCTGAACGGAGTCTAAACTCCCTCAGCTGGATAAAGGACTACAGTGACTGATTATCTCCTGTGCTACTGTGTTTATTACAGAAGATCTAAAAGTGAAAGTGAAGTTTGTACAGAAGGAGACATTACAGAGAAACAGCACAGCAGCTGTTGGAGGAAATGGCTGCTACAAACAGAAGAGTTTTCATGTCAGAAGAAGAGTTTTCATGTCCTGTGTGCTATGACATCTTCAGGGATCCTGTTATACTGTCATGTAGCCACAGTGTGTGTAAAACCTGTCTGCAGCAGTTCTGGGAAACCAAGGGGTCTCAAGAATGTCCAGTTTGTAGGAAAAGATCTTCAAGATACAAACCTCCCTGTAATCTTGTCCTAAAGAACCTGTGTGAGGCTTTTCTAGCTAGCAGGAGTCAGAGATCTTCAGTAGGGTCTGAGGTTCTCTGCAGTCTGCACAATGAGAAACTCAAAGTCTTCTGTCTGGAGGACCAGAAGCCTGTGTGTGTGGTGTGTCAGATTTCAAAGGCCCATAAAACTCACGACTGCTGTCCAGTAGAGGAAGCTGTGTGTGACTTTAAGGTATGAAATGTACACTTCCTATTTAATTGTTTTTAAATGTTTTTCCAGTGTTCACAATTATCTTGAAATTCTAGATAAAATTTCTCAGATGATGAGATTTGACAACTAAATCAGACCTTCATTCACATTGAAAAATAATATAATTAAAACATTGATTATACAACCGGCTACAATATATCAAACATCTCCATTTGACGGTAAAAGGTTACAGTGCAACCATTTGTGTATTATTTTAATAAAAAACACCTCTATAAAATATAAAAATGTGTACGAAATAATAAAGAATAAACATCCTAACACTATGCTGCATTTTCACTAACCCGGTGACCATTTTTTACATTTCTTACATAGTTCACTTTAAAACTAGATATCTCAAGTTGTACATATGGGAAAATTATCATTTATGGCTCAAACTGAAGTAGACAGTTGGGGGAACACATTGATACACTTCAAAATCATATTCACATAATTTGGTTTATTTTAGAGCCTCTATTACAGATGCCAATATGCCAGGAATGTCAAAAATGCTGACTTGAACTTGAACATGACTGGCATGTATATTCACATAGTTATTCCAATCTGTTATCAGAAATTACAATAAATTTCGCTAGGGTCTTTTCTAACAACACAGAAAAAATGGAGCAAATCTATGCAAGCATTGCAAAGTTATTCCACTTTGTCCAAGGTGTGTCCAGTTCAACATTCCAATGTCCAACTATGTCAAGTATGAGACACACCCGGTACACACCCATAGCCAACTATGCTAACATTCTAACTAATTCCATACACGAAACCGAGGAGCTACGACAAACAACAACGAAGCACATATTACAGAAAGACCAGAAAATTACAACGAAGAAATTCCATGTCCAATTATGAACGTTACGTTATTTATGTCCAATATAGTCCGACAGGCTAAGCTAAGCTTACGTCGCCAACTCCGGTAGCATCAGACACGATACCGAGTACTCCAGCACTCAAAAGCTCCAATACTGTTTATAATCTAATGTTTAGTATTAGAATATATATTTTGTACAAAATCGCTTATGAAAAATTATCCATTTTTACTCAAGAGTACGTAGAATCCCGTCGTAGCGGCTGTACGGTCTCACTTCCGGGTTGGCAAAAATTCCGAAAATTGCTCATATATTCCATAAAAAGTAATCCTTTTATTTTCTGTGATGTTCAAAAGTATCCACGATCAGAATAAAAACAAACAAAATAATCCACGGCTGCTTCAGTTTCGCCGAACAGTGTGTTCTGGTGGAGCTTAGCTTAGGTTAGCAAAGGTTAGCTTATGTTGCTATGCTAGCGGACCCACATTGGAAATGAACCGCGACTTTGCGAAGCGTCGTTTAAAATAAATCATCTACCAATCATGGCAAACGAGGGCTGGTTAGCTTCAGAAGGAAGTAAACTATTGGTTAGAACAGCTTTCAATCACTTCTAAGGCGCCGGATTGTCTCAGTAGGCTGATTAGGAAGCCCACTTCCCCCTCCCCTTCGCACCTCGCCGGGGGAGAGGTTGTAAAACCTGTCATTCAAAGTCACTACCCCCCTTCTGACCAATAAAAAACACTCAAATCAAAGCAGAACCCCTGCAGCTTTGTAATGAGGGGTCAAATCAGCGTTAAGAATGCTTCGGTGACGCTTAGGGGGCAGATTTGTCGGAGGGTCTCATCCAGGAAGTGGATTACGCAAAATTTTGCAGTGAGGTGAGCAAGCTTTTTAAGGTATTTAACCACAACGGATCTACGATGTTAAGGTCTTAAATTAAAGCCTTATTAGTAAACGATTTTTATGTGACAAAAAATTAAGACATCTCACATCATAAATATGTTTTTTAAACGGATATGTCGGGAGACCCCCCGCGAGGTGCACTTTTGTCACCAACTTCAAAGCCGGATATCTCGCGATCGGCTGCACGTAGACGTCTGAAACTCGGTAGGCATGTAGATGGGATAGGAAATTTTGAATTTATCCCTTTTGTTCGGAGATTCATTAATGTTTAATGTGTTTTATAAGGCCCTAAAGGAGCTGGGCCCGCGGGCGGGCCCACTAGGGGGCGCTTCTGCTAATATTGAATTTAAAATAAAATGTAAAATAAGTAGGTATTGCACATAATATGTAATAAAATAAAATAAAATTAACAATAAAATAAAATACACTGATAATAAACAGCAGTGTCCTGTATTGTGTCATGTATTGAGGGAGGAGTTATAGAGCTCCTGTGTCGCTGTGGTACATTTTGGTGTGATCATAGTACACATGCCATTCTGTCCAGATGTTATAATCTCTGTAATCTCCAGCACATCTATACAGACACAGTGATGAGTCCTGTAAGACTCACACTGTCCTCTACTAAACCCGTATTTTACAGAACAAACTCAAGACCTCACTGAAGTCTCTACAGCAGCATCTGAAGGTCTTAGAGGAACATAAACAATTCTGTGAGAAAACAGCAGCACACATTAAGGTGAAAGGTCACTCTCAGTTCTGAATGGTGCTGTGATCACTGTCCACGTACACCATAATGAAACACACACATTTGGACAGTTTATATTTCCTCATCATCTCCCATTCCAGTATCAGGCCCAGCACACAGAGAGGCAGATAAAGGAGGAGTTTGAGAAGATCCACCAGTTTCTAAGAGATGAAAAAGCAGCAAGAATAGCTGCACTGAAGGAGGAAGAGGAGCAGAAGAGTCACATGATGAGGAGGAAGATTGAGGAGATGAGTGGAGAAATAGCAACTCTTTCAGATCAAATCAGAAACACAGAGAAGGAGATGGAAGCTGAGAACATCCCGTTCTTACTAGTAAGAATCACTCAGTCTATATCTTTCTCCCTCTCTCTCTCTCTCTCTCACACACACACACACACACACGCATAAGTAAAATGTTTTGACAATTGTTTTAGTTTGTGTGTGTGTGTGTGTGTGTGTGTGTGTGTGTGTGTGTAAGGGTCTTTAGACACATTGATGTTATTATCATATAAGGAAGAAGCATGTTTGTCCCTCATATAAACAAAATGACTAAAATTTGATTTCACTTTCTGTGTTTGTCCCTCTGTTTCCTTCTCAGAACGTGTCGTCCACATTGAAACAGTAAGTGATTATTATTTCTGTTTGATATATTGTGTTACACATTGTGTTTGTTATTCTGATACATTCAGATCTTCCCTATGTGGTCTCTGTTATTTCAGAAACATGATATTGTCACGTTACGGTCCCCGAACCCTTCCTTTGGGGCGTTTGTTAACGTCGTCTGCGTCTATTCGTCTGCGTCAGTGTATCTCCGTGGGTGCGGGTGTGTCTTGTAATTATCCGTCTCACCTGTGACTCGTATCGTAATCACGTGGGGTTTATGTGGTCTGTCTATTTAATGTGCGTTCGCGCAGTGTCTTGTGCTCGTCGTTGTCTAATGTTTGAGTCTGCACGTTGTGTGTGCATGTTTTCTGTGCGCTAAACAAGCGCTATATACGTTATAATAAACGTGACGTTGGTCTGAGAGAAGGATTCTGTGTCTCGTCCGTCTGCCGCCTCCCGCGTCACAGATATATGAAGACGGTATTTAAAAAATAAAAATACATTGATACTGATGATGGGCAAAAAGTGGTTAGATACACTGATATGTTTAATGAAAGATAATAAAACAGCTTTATACATCTCCAGTGAAATATTTTTCACGTGTTAATTTAAATGTTAAATAATTTGAATATGATATATGATAATACAGCTTTATACACTTCCAGAGTTCATCACACCCCAATGGAACATGAGAAGGTGTCAGGAGCTCTGATCAATGTAGCAAAACATCTTTCCAACCTGAAGTTCAGAGTCTGGGAGAGAATGCAGAAGATTCTCCAGTACTGTGAGTTTTAGTGTTCTTTGATTAATTAGAGTAATTCTGTTCTCCTCACAATTAGAACTCTATAGAGAGAGAAACATTAATATTGTGTGTTTGGTAAATGAACTATTCCAGTATTAAAGGCTGTATTAGTATAAACAGTGAGGGGGACGACCAGTTGGCTGCTGGTCTGAGGAGAGACAGTCAGTCCATGAGGAGATCTACACCACCCACTCTCCACCTCTACACACCACCCACTCTCCACCTCTACACCACCCACTCTCCACCTCTACACACCACCCACTCTCCACCTCTACACACCACCCGCTCTCCACCTCTACACACCACCCGCTCTCCACCTCTACACACCACCCGCTCTCCACCTCTACACACCACCCGCTCTCCACCTCTACACCACCCACTCTCCACCTCTACACGCCACCCACTGTCCACCTCTACACGCCACCCACTCTCCACCTCTACACACCATCCACTCTCCACCTCTACACACCACCCACTCTCCACCTCTACACACCACCCACTCTCCACCTCTACA
Source organism: Brachyhypopomus gauderio (assembly GCF_052324685.1). NCBI lineage: Eukaryota > Metazoa > Chordata > Actinopteri > Gymnotiformes > Hypopomidae > Brachyhypopomus > Brachyhypopomus gauderio. The sequence continues at coordinate 970,143 of NW_027506918.1, read as the reverse complement.
CACCACCCACTCTCCCCCTCTACACACCACCCACTCTCCACCTCTACACACCACCCACTCTCCCCTCTACACACCACCCACTCTCCACCTCTACACACCACCCACTCTCCCCTCTACACACCACCCACTCTCCCCCTCTACACACCACCCACTCCCCATCACTCTGAGTCTGACCCTATAGGGCTGTATGAAGTGGGACGTGGGTCCTTGAGACTCCAGGCTAAGGGGCTTCCCACAATCCTCCATCAAGCCTCCATCCTATTAAGAGGAGTCGTAGTGCTCAGAGGAGTGTGGTTGTGAAGTTGGAGATCCTAGCAGTGCTGAGTCACAGATGGAGGTGGAGGAGGTTCTACACCCACACTGTTCCAGGAACATGACACACCACTCCAAACACCCAGACACAACTCCACCTCCCCACAGCCCAGAGTCCAGCTGAGCCCAAGCAGACACCCCTGCTCCAGCCTCTGTGGGTCGGCGCCCCCCCAGGGACCAGCAGGTTCCCTGCATGTCAGCCAGGACCCTCCCTTGTCTGTTTGTCTGTCCCTGTCGGTGTGTGTCCCTGTCACCATCTTAGTGTCTGTCCCTGTCTGTGTCCCTGACACCATGTTTGTGTCAGTACCTGAGTTTTCCTTGGTGTTGTTGTCTCCACATCACTGTGTCTGTCTTTCTGTGTCACTGTGTCTGTCCTTGTTGTTGTGTGTGTCGCCCCCTGTTGTCCTGGCGAGGGTGTTGTAGTTGTGGCACGTCGGTGAACTCCTCCCTGGAGGATCTGCTCCTGGGGGGTCTGGACACTGTGGTCCTCGTCCTCTGGTCCCGTCCTTCAGTCTGGGGACAGTCCACTGGTGTTAGTCACTCTGGGAGTAGCGCCCTTTAGTGGGGGAACTGTAACAGTATCCACCCACTAATGAGGACACACACACTTCAGTACACACACACTAATAATACACACATGCAGTGTGACACTGAACTAGTTAAGTGTCACATGTGATACTCAAATAATGAATCCAAGATATGTAGAAATATATTAATAAATAAAACAGCCACAATTTCAAGTGTCAAAACAACAAGCACACAAGTACTGCAGGGGTGTGTGGTGAACACACAACATCACCATCACTTCCCTCTTATCAACCTACTGCAGCATTTCACTCAGAGTAAAGGGCCTGCAGTCTGTAGATGTGACCTCATCACATAAACACATGAAGAACATGATGATTCATTCTGTTCTCTCTCCTCAGACCCTGTTACTCTGGACCCCAACACTGCACATCCACACCTCCACCTGTCTGATGATCTCACTACTGTAGAATGGAGACCACAGAAATTACTGCTTCCTGATAATCCAGAGAGATTTGATAGGTCTGTGTGTGTCCTGGGCTCTGAGAGCTTTAACTCAGGGACACACTGCTGGGATGTTGATGTTGGAGACAGTGAAATATGGGAACTGGGTGTAATTAGAGAGTCTGAATGGAGAAAGGGACAGAGGGTCTGGGATTCAGTGTGGGGTCTGGGCTACAGTAAAATCACTGGTAAATACTGGACATGCTGCCCAGGACAGACACCTCACTACTTCACACCTACAGAGAAAGTGCAGAGGGTCAGAGTTCAGCTGGACTGGGACAGGGGGAAAGTGACATTCACTGATCTTCTAACCAGTTCACACCTGCACACTATAACACACACTTTTACTCACACTGTTTTCCCTTTATTCTGGAATTACAATTACTTCGATAATGAAAGTTCCTCTCCTATGAGGATCTTACCAGTAAAAATATCAGTAACAGTGGAACAGCAAAGTTAACGTTGCCTTGAATTAATCTGCATACATGTAATAATGGAACATTATATTTATAAATATATATTTTGACTATATCTTAGAAAATTCAATACATGTTTTTCCTCAAAATATTAGAATAATGACTTTGATTATTAACTATTGACTTAGAAAATATAATTTTTAATTGCTCTTTGTCATTACATTTTTATAAGCTGAATCATCAGAAAGATTGAGTCCACTGAATGTGAATGTATTACATGTGAGAAATATGGATCTGATGTCCTGACTCAGTGGCGCAAAAAGGGGGTATGCAGCGTATGCGACGCATAGGGGTATGGAAGTTATTCTGTGTCAATATTCAAATGAAAATGTAATACGTATTTGCATTTACATGTTCCACTCATACAAGCAACTTTGAGCTCAAAATTCAAATTCAAATGCAATAATTCCATTTACATTTGCAATGTGATAGACGTCTATTCATATTTCATTTACACATACATTTTGATGCTTTATTTGTGTCTTTATTGAAATGAAAAAAAAATTCCAGATTTGAATTATCAAGTTCATGTGATCATGCAAAGGTTGTATCAAAATTATAATTAAAATGCTATTCGCTTAATATGCTTTGCATTTCGTTATAACACGTTTGAAACGTAATTTTCAACCTCACCACCACGCTAAAAAGATGTCAATATTCAAACGTTAATGGAGAAATAGCGCCACCCCTGTTTGCAATAACATTACGATACCAACAGCGCTAAAACTGTGTCAAAATGCATCTTGAAAGTGCAATCCGAGCAGATTGCATTTTCATTTCCATGGTCTTCCACTATAGTCAAATTATAGTCAAATTAGATTCCACGGTTTCACTTTATTCAGCCAATCAGGTTCCACAGCTTTCCACAGCGGGCAGCCAATCAGGACGGGACTACAGCGCAGCAGTACAGGCGAGTTTTTTTAGACATGGTCACAGAAGCGCTCATTAGATTAATTCAAAGGGTAGCAGAAGAGTCCTTATGGTGAATTTACACTACATTAGTGTGAAAGTTTAATCGATCAAGTGGCAGACATATCAGCCTTATCTGGCGCTGATGTGACTGTTATTGCCAAATTGAGCGCTGTGGCAGAGCAACTGTGTGCCTCAAACTACGGCGGTAGAACGGCCGACCTCCGTGAAGCGTCTCGTGTGATCAGAAACAGAAAACCATTTCTGCTCGTTAATGCTGGTTTATTTAAATAAACATTTGTGCTGTCGTATTTTTAAAGTTATAAAGCGGTAATGCCTCGATGAGTGACGTTATCTAGAATCCCCCAGCGTCCCTGTTTAGTGTGGTTAATGCCACAGACGCGGCATAATTACCTGAACCCGCAGGTAATCCTCTACCAAGCTTTGATCTTTAACGTACTTGTAATCATGACGCGAGCAGAAATTTTAGAAGCGAGCAAAAAACTGAAACGCGCACTGAAAACAGGGAAGTGAGCGCACTTAACAGCGCTCGGTTTTCTTGATTTTGCGTGCTCAGTGTGTCTGACTTGCTTGATTGAATCTTATCTTTGCGCTCTCATATTAAAGATCGCAATCTCACTCCATACTACACATTGTGGGTTCATAGATTACCCTTGTTTGAGTCGAGTGGTCCTTATGTTTTCATGCCTTGGTAAGTCCTTAGTATAAGCTTCCGTTGTCTACGTTTCATGCCTTTCCCTAGTCTCAGACTATACCTTTGGGGTTCATAGATTGTGTTTGTTTAATCGAGTGTTCAGTGTACGTTTTTATTCTTTGGTCTGTCTTTCGTACGAGTTATTTTCCTCTACGTTATAGTTTGCACCTTATGCCCGGTTCACACTACACGATTTTAGGCTGGTTTTTCAGTCGCCGACTGTTTTTTGTAGATCGCCGACAGAAACTGTGGTCGGCAAATCGGCAATCACTCGTCGCTCGCTCAGTGTAGTGTGAACTGCTGAAAGACGCTCGCCGAGTGGTCGCCGACTCATCGCAGACGACCGGCAGATATCTAGCATGTTTAATATCTAGCGTGTTTAATATCTAGCCCAGTCGGCGACTGAGAGTCGGCAGCAGCGTCTAGCTACAGCCAATGTGAACGCGGAGAGAGAACCGCGGCACCGCTGAAGATATCTCTGAGAATGTAAAAAACTTTCAAGAATGCTTTCAAAACAGTAACCCAGCAAACACACAAAATCCTCACCTTTCTTACAACTTTACTACAACACTGTTTAAGTTATTGTGACAGCACTGGAGAAATAGTGCGATTGATTATAACTATGTTCACTGCAACGGAGAGATGAAATAATTCTGGCAACTTGGGACTATGGGACTAAAATAATAATAATAACGAAAATGTGGAGTACATGTACATTGTTTTATTCTTTATGTGGTGTTGCTGGTTTTCACAAGAGTTTCGTTTTCGTGTTCTCGTGTTTTTGGACGGCAGCCAGATGAGTCGGCGATTCCCCAGTCGTGTAATTCGTGAGCCCGCGTCACCGATCAGTCATGTAGTGTGAAAGCCACAACAACTGAAAGACTCGCGATTACAGCACAACCAGTGTAGTGCGAACGGCACAAAAACCTGACGACTGAAAAGTCGTGCAGTGTGAACCAGGCATTAGGGATCATAAATCAAGACCAAAAACTCGCCTGTACTGCAGAGCCAGAAACTATATGGCTCTGTGCTGAGCGTGCTTTAGTCCCGTCCTGATTGGCTCCCTGAGGTGGAAAGGGGAACCCGATTGGCTGAATAAAGTGGAGGGAGGTGGAATCTGATTGGAAGGCTGATGGGATCTAATTTGACTATAATTTGACTATAGTGGAAGACCATGGAAATGAAAATGCAATCTGCTCGGATTGCATTTTCAAGATGCATTTTGACACAGTTTTAGCGCTGTTGGTATCGTAATGTTATTGCAAACAGGGGGTGGCGCTATTTCTCCATTAAGGTTTGAATATTGACATCTTTTTAGCGTGGTGGTGAGGTTGAAAATTACGTTTCAAACGTGTTATCACGAAATGCAAAGCATATTCAGCGAATAGCATTTTAATTATAATTTTGATACAACCTTTGCATGATCACATGAACTTGATCATTCAAATCGGGAAATACATTTTCATTTCAATAAAGACACATATAAAGCATCAAAATGTATGTGTAAATGAAATGTGAATGGATGTCCATCACATTGCAAATGTAAATGGAGTTATTGCATTTGAATTAGAATTTTGAGCTCAAAGTTGCTTGTATGAGTGGAACAATTGCAAATGAAAATGGAGTTATTGCATTTGAATTTGAATTTTGAGCTCAAAGTTGCTTGTATGAGTAGAACATGTAAATGCAAATGCGCATTACATTTTCATTTTAATATTGAGACAGAAAAACTTCCATATAGGGGCACTGCCCTAGAGGGGGCGCCAAATCGATGAGATATAATACTTAATTTGTGTCCACCTTACGGTCGACAGCCCTCCCCCCCCCACCGTCAACAACTTATGTTCAACTATTTATGTTCGCAACCGGGGGCGCCGATAGTATGTTTGCATACACCTCTGAAAGTAAGTAGTTGCAACCCTGTCCTGACTGGAATCTCTTACCATAATGATACCATAATAATGTTCACCAGACCAAGTGTATAAGGGTGATGATCATTCTGCTGTATTGTCCCTGATTAAGTGTTTGATCTGTGTTTTCCTGATCTCTGTCACGTTACAGCCCCTGACTCCTCCCCTTTGGGCGTGTATTTATGTCATCTACGTCTAGTCGTCTGCGTCTGTGGATCTTCGTGGGTGTGGATGTGTCGGAATGTGTTCATTCGTCTCCAGTGTTGCGAATAACGCTGTTAAAAATAACGGCGTTAGGTAACGTCGTCATTTTGTCAGTAACGGGATAATATAATTTGTTACTTTTCCTGTCGTTACAACGCCGTTTACGTTACTGGTCATTAAAAGCGGTGCGTTACTATATATTGATATACTAATGCGAGCGGACCGCTGCCCAGGCTAGTGAGGAGTAACAGATCCTGATAGGTCACAGTTCTCGGTGTAACGCCTGTTTAACTTAACAAGTCAGTAAGCGATTGGCTAAGGCAGCGTTATGATAGCCAATCAGAGCCAGTGTTTTTACACGCGCGCCGAAGCACGCGAGTGACATGACACAAATGGAGAAGAGGCCGAAATGGCGTCAGGTGCAAGCCGAAGAAAACTAGAATTTTCAAGGCGATATAAACATTATTTAAGAAAATACTTGAAGTTCCTGAATGTCTACCAGACTGGGTATTTGATTTATTTAATTAAGAATAGAGGTTTTATTGTTAAGTTTACTTCTGTTGTAAACAAACCAGTTGTCTCAGGTTGAGAGAATTTAATTTAATTTCATAGATGTAAATGCACTTTATATAGTGTAACTGTTTACTTTTGCTTTTTTTTCTCTCAAAGATTTGGGATTTTAAAGGATCCTTTTATCCTGAGCTGGTCTGTGGATGTGCAATAAATATCAAAAGTTTAACAATTTTCTGATCTACTCATTTCAACTGACTGTGAAAACTGCTTAAAAAAAAAACTTAATTAATTGGCATATAACCTTTTTTTAACTGTAACGCAAATAGTTACTTTCCCTGGTAACGAGTTACTTTTATTATAGAGTAATTCAGATACTAACTCAGTTACTTTTTTGAACAAGTAGTGAGTAACTATAACTAATTACTTTTTTAAAGTAACGTTCCCAACACTGTTCGTCTCACCTGTGGCTCGTCTCGTGATCACTCTGGGCTTATGTGGTTTGTCTATTTAATGTGCGTTCGCGCAGTGTCCCGTGCTCGTCTTTGTCTAAGTCATACACGATAATGTGTCTATAGTTGTGTGTGCGCTATCCGCGCTAAAACATATATGTTAATAAACGTGGCGTTCATCAAGCAAGGATTCTGTGCCTCGTCCTTCGCACTCCACCGAGCATCACAGAAAGACGAGCCGACCAATCGAATGCCAGGATACACGACCCGTGCCAAGAAGGGGAAGAGGTCCAGCAGGCACCACCATGCCTCTTCCCCTGCACAGCACCGCGAAGCCCCAGTGACCAGCGAGGAGATGCAGCAGGACCCATTGTGCGCGCACCTGCTGCGTCAGGCTCGGGACACCAAGGTGGCTTCGATGGTGAAGCCGCGGTGAGGATGTGGAAGGAGCGACACGGCTCTCCCACTAGAGACTGTTCGCCTCTGGCGCTTGGCTCCCTAGAGCTCTGCTCAGCAGAGAAGACCCCCGAGAGCGAGTTCGAGGGAGTAGAGTCGGAGGAGGACTCCGAAAAGGAGGAAAGCCCTCCTCCGTCCGCGTACTCGGCCCCCACCGAGTATTATGGTGAGGGCGAGGAAGAAGAACGCCCTCCTCCGTCCGAGTACTCGGACGGTGAGCCGTGCACAGAGGAGGAAGACAGTGACCCGTGAACGGAGGAGGAGGACTTGAGTCCGCCCCCCTCTGAATTCTCCGGGGAAACGGTGAGGAGGAAGAGAGGGTGCAAGGAGGAAGTCTGTCCCTATCCCTCTGAGGGGAGCACTATGGACTGGTCCTGTGGCGAAACCCCGGTGGAGCCAATGATCTGGTGTTCAGACGGTGAAGAAGAGGAAATGGAGGAAGAGAGCACCACTCAGGAGGCCAGATCAGGGGAGCGATCACTAGGGTCTAGGGGTTTCACCTACTAATCCTTGAAAGTAGATATCACTGTCACTGCTCGTGGTCACTCAAGTTTGTTGACAGTGCAGTGGACGGATGCCATTGTCTCAGAATGCCCCCAAGCCTATGTTACCTTCTGGTTCTGCCTTTTTTAGCTAGGCTGTAATAATTTAACTTAGTGCCGGAGTTGCTGCCACACTCCAGAAATGTTTATAATTTTACCTGTCCTGTATATGTTCTCATACAGAGCTAATTTTCCCTGTTTCATTTCTCCACATGGCTGCCCGCCTGCTTGAGGAATAATGAGATGAGGAGAGACAAGCGATCCATCCTGGCCGGCCACCTCCTGCCTAACCGGATGGACATTATTACATCTCATGCAAAAAACTAGGGAGTTTTTCCTTGCCACTGTCGCCTTTGGCTTGCTCACTGGGGGCTAGGATTCGTCGGCACTTGTAAAGCTGCTTTGTGACAACAACTGTTGTAAAAAGCGCTATATAAATAAAATTTGATTGATTTATATAATTTGTTTTACCATAATTATTAATCAGTCTCATTAATTTAGAATCAATCTCATATTCTAATTATACCAGAACCACAAGTTTAGATATCAACTAAAGGTAATTAATGGTTTGGTATCTGAAGGATTTAACTATTAATTCTTTGGAGGTTTTGGCATCAACCACTTTTGAATGACATCAACACAGACAATTTGGTGAAAATAAATGATACATTTATTTAAAACCAACTATTCTAAAACTAACAGCATCAACAAGGATCAGTATATTTACAGTGAAGACTGGGTATCTAGTTTGTGTGTGTGTGTGTGTGTAAAAAGGAGAGAAAAGTAAATGTGTGCGTGCGCTTGTGCGCGTGTGAGGAGGCGGGGGTTGTAGTTCCAGTTCTCCTATGGAGAACAAAGCAACTAAAATGGCACCAACATTAAACAGTAGATCAGCGTGACTGTATGTTAATGAGCTCAGCTGGTTTATTCCAACGTGGTCAGAACAAAGAGTAATGGCGCTGGCTTAATAACTAAAAATTAATGTGGTGTGTCTGAGAATGGGGAAGACTACAAGTTGTCCATTAATCAGATAAATAAAAGATGGTGGCATGCACAGCAAAGAGGACTTTGTATATACAAATCTTGATGAAGACTATCTAAACAAAGTTGAACACAAAACACTGAGGTTTTAGTTAAACTTAGATAAGTCTGCAGTTCAAGTAACTTTGCCCTTTTATAAACTATGCCCAGCGGTCAGTGGTGGACGAAGTACACCAATTATGTACTTGAGTAAAAGTACAGTTACCTTGCATTGAATATTACTCAAGTAAAAGTAAAAGTTTTTTTTTTTTTTAAGTAAAAAGAAGTACAAAAGTATCTGCCTTCAAAAATACTTAAGTACTAAAAGTAAAAGTAAAAACCTTTTTTTTCTTAGCGTCACATCAAAACCCCTAGGCCTACTCGATCAACAGGTGAACAGGAAACAGTGCCTTACATTTGCTAGCAAACACAAAATACACAAAACTAGCCTATATTATCCTCACGACATTCATCTCCAAACTTTATCCATATTAATAATTCACACTAGAAAGGTAGACAAGTGGACAAACCATTTATTATGAAAACAAAATTCACCACCAAACAGAACAATAATTTCGAACCGGCCACTTCAGACCAGCTTGGGGGACTTTTTCTGAGGTTCTACGTTGTCCACCACATGGCGGTACAGGGAAGCTAGAAGCTACTGAACTCATAATATTAAACTTGGCCAAATAATTAATATAATAATAATCAGGGTTTCCAACTCTCACGCAATGAGCGTGAGACACACGCATTGACTGTCTTTACCAGAGACCGTCTTCATTCGCTCACACGACATACATCCGATTTCTCACACTGAAAAAAAATCTAGCTTATTTATCTCCGATCTACATCTATGATTCAATGAGTTACTAGTTCGCTCTGGCGCCAACCACTGGCGATTGATCGATCGCGATATAATACTTAATTTGTGTCCAACAATTTACACTCGCCGCCACTCCCACCAACATTTTACACACATGACGCCGCCCCGCCCCCCACCCCTAATAATAATAATTTTAATAATAATTTTAATAATTTTGCTTCGCTCATATTTGCTTGCCTTCGCCTCCCTCGTAGGAATGAATTGCGAAGTTCGCTTCGCTTGGCCAAATTCGCGTTTGTGTCCCCGGCTTTAACGTTTGATGTGGGAGTCTCCTGTGTTAAACTGGCGCTTGGTGTCTCCACAGATTGCAATTTGGGTAATAGCACTGGGTGGTTTCGTCGTCCTCCCTGAATACTCCTGGAATTAGGAGGGAATTTCCACTGCAGGCTCCTCGTTGATAAAAGCGACGTCGTCCAGGTGTGCTGGGAATCGTCCCTCTGGATATGAAGTCCAGGAATGAAAGTCTCGTTCACGGTTTAATAGGGAATTGATCGCCTTTGTTTCAGTCCGTGTGGCCGCGTTAACAAGCTTGATTGAAGTCGTTTGGCGAATCTGTTGTCGTGGTAACGTTGATCGGTTGATGGTTAGATTACACCGTAACTCGGGCTCGTTAATTAAGTAATATGACTTTCAGCTGTTTGCTGTTAGTCGTTGCAAAGTTCGCGTGCTCTTAATGAAAACCGGAGAGAGAGAATTGGCGGAGCCTCTCTTTAATAGGTCTAACCTCAATGTCAGTCAAACCAGAGAGAGAGTGATGAATGGCTGTTCAGGGTACTTAAACACCTGAACTGTAGACACACCCTTACTTGCGTCAAAGCACGCTTGTTCAATGTGTTGCCAGTGGTACTGCCACCTGCTGGTTTAGCATGGTACCTACATTCCCCCCTTGGTCTTCAGACTGGGGCTGATGTCACAGTCCTGATAAGCACAAAAGGTTATCCATGCAGTCCATGTTCCCTGTAGCATCCACTGGGAGGTGATCAATTCCATGATGAGTCAAGTTGTTCATCCCGCTCATAGCATGATCAATAAGATGGCTGGGAGATGCTGTAGAGACACATCTGGGCAACAAGTTCACTACTGGGCAGTTCTTGAACAGTAACTAAGGTTAACCAAACCAAGAAAAACAATGAAAGGATACTAATGCATGGCTTAGATTTCACTTGGCTTTATACAAGGAAAACAAGGTTACATGCAGGGTTAAATGCCTTTGATGTAAAAGAGGAAGTACATCAGGCATGGAGAAATGTGTGGAGTTAGCACATGTTGGTGTTAGTCTGTTGGTTGGAACAAACCTAACAATGTTTTAAAGGAAAGATCTTATTGAACTAAGACATTTGGGTTAATGTCCAGTTAGAGTGGTTTCTTATGGGATCTAGTAAAATGTAAATGGGGGTTTAACTGAGGTGTAATGCCTCATCCTATCCTGTGATAGACAATTATTTAAACAACCAAAATACATTTCTAATGCCACTATTGCTAAGTGTACACTTAAGCATCAGGAGCTGTCATCATGCAAAAATAACCAACATCTCTAGTGGTCCTGAGGAATAGTTATGCAATTTATGCCAGACTTATTTGGCCAAGTCTGCCCGAAATCTGAGAAAATGTGGATGGCAAACAGTTTCACTAGTTGTTGGACAAAGCTGGACTGCCATACAGTGTCTCAAAAGTTAACAGGAGGTAGGAGGTAACGCCGGGTACACCCCCCTTAGTAGAGAACCTACTGCATTGAAAATGCAGAGATGTGGGCGGAGATGATGCCAGGAACATCTCCCTTTAAAAGATCAGAGATCTAGAAAAATAGCTACATGCTTACAGCCTGAAGGTTTACATGTAACTTCATAATAACATCAGTTCTGCCTCCCCCCTGGCTCAGGCTGGAGGTCCACTAACTGATCCTTATCTATAGCTGTCCCCCCTTCCACTGGTTCTGTCTCTCTTTCCACCTCTTGGCTCTGTCCCTGTGATGAGAGTAGTGAGAGGGGCCTGCAGACAGAACAGTGTCTGGATTTACAGGGAAAGCATAGGGAGGATCTTGGAGCTCTTTGGAGTCTCCTCCAGGCATACTGGGCTGCACAACAGTCTCCCAAACTGTCTGTGTGGTCTTTCTGATCTCACGCATCGACAGGTCACCCTGGCGTGCTAAAAGTGTGACATGGGTTCTCACACAAGGGTGGAGATTGTGCAAAAATAGGGATTTGAAGGTTCGGGCTTGGCCGACATGAATGCTGACGCTTCGTCAAAGAAAAAGGAATACTCCTCAGCGAGGGCTTTGCAAAGCTGAGTGTAACTGTCCCTAATGGCAAACGGCTGTGACTATGAACGTGTGAACTGATCTAGAGGTGGTTTTCCAAATTAGCTTCACTTTCTCTCGTTCTGTTGCATAAGGCAAGTCCGAGAGGCTCTTCAACAAGGTAGTTTGATTTTGTGGGGTCGAATGGCTCCATGTCCTTGTCTAGTAAATCTAGCAGCTTTAAATGAGGGAAATGTTCAAGGACATGTCTGTTAGAATAGGAAGGTGGACCTTCACTATCCAAGTGGTGTAACTCATGGTCAATAGGGTGCCTACTGCCTCCTGTCTCTCAGTGCCTAGGTGGCAGTAATGAGCCTTTATGCATCTCAAGTTGAAAAATATCTGGATTTCTCCTTGAGGGAAGAGCTGGAACATGTACGTCACTCTCCTAGCCTGTGCGTGGGTCAGTGGAATGATGCTCAGCGTTTAAGTAAGGCCTGTTATCTGCTCTACCTGGTGAGACGTCCCTTGTCTGTACATTCTGCCAGTGGTGTACATCAGCATGCCTTCTGCCGTCCTGCTCTGTGTCTATAGGGGGCAACAGTGAGCCTTTGTGCATCTCAAGTTGGGAAATTTCTGCATTTCCCCTTGAGGAAATAGCTGGAGCATGTACGTCACTGTGCCAGCCTGTGCGTGGGTCAGTGGAATGATGCTCAGCATTTAAGTAAGGCTTCCTAGCTGCTGTACCTGACGGGATGTTCCTGGTCTGGGGCCTCATGTACAAAGACTTGCGTGGATTTCTTACTAAAAATTGGCGTACGTACAAATCCAGAAAATGGCGTACGCATAAAAAAATCCGTATGTATCAAACTGTGCATACGCCGGAATCCACGCACATTTCTTTTGTACATCCCAATCAACGTGGAATTGAGCGCACACGGTGACACGCCCCCCTATAAATATGCAAATTTATTTAAATTTGCCCTGCACCGGAGAAGTTTGCTCTCTGATCTATCACAAACCATGTCTAAACGGGGAAAAAAGAGGAACTTCACCGAATGTGAAAGTAGAGACGCTCCTGAATGAGGTAGAGGTGCGGAAAAAATGTTTGTTTGGCACGTTGTGGCATTACGGCAAAGCTTTAAATGTTGTGGGGTCAGAATAATGCACACTGGCAGAATAATATAATGCACCTAAAAATATCAGTGATGCGCTCACTAGCATCAGCGACTCAATAAAAGAGTTGGTTAAAATTTGCGCTGCACATTAATTTGTCCTGGCTCTGGGTCCACTGGTTGCTCCACCACCTCTAACAATGGCACGGCATACCTGTGCGCAACATTGTGCAGGACCCCACATGCCAGCTGCCCAATCGCCCTCTCCACGACTGACCGGGTGGAGAATGGAGAGAATTGTATCTCCGCTCCCGGTCAGTCTGTGGATTACAAAGGGTCATCAGCCATGTCTTGAGCACGTAGCTGCTGTTTCCTAAGTAATTTAACAATTACCCATGTTTAAAGTGAATTATTCTAAGCTGGAAATGTCAAATGCTTTTATTATATGCTTACATTTTGTTGCTTACCAAGTAGCCACCCGTCACACACTCTGCTAGCTTGTAATCTTATCCCAACCGTGCAGTTTGTAAGGATGTACTAATCATTGGGTTGATCCAGGCCAACGTGTCACTACATTAGTAAATTTTTACATCACAGATTATTTGCACGTTTATGGAATTAAAGTGCTTTTTATTCACATAAGCAAATTCCTCCTCAAATGGTGCCTTCATAGAAATGTGTGTGCAGTCGATCGCTCCGATTATATTAGGGTTGCATTATCGCTGCAAATTGCTTTAATGTCTGCCTGGTCAACCGCTTCTTAATGGGAACTTTATATAACTAGCTGACATGCAGATGATCCCATCCAAAACAGCTGGCATGGCCTGGCTTAAAGATGACTGGGACATCCCCGACCGGTCTGTCAGTTCTCTTTGAAACAAGCCAGGCACCAGGAAGCCGAGCGTTGTTGCTGGCAATGCGCAACTCCTCACGTTTCTCTCTCCAAAACTGGACCCAACTCAACACAAGAGGACAGTTCTTGGAAATCTGAAACGGCTTATAAGCCAGTCATCATCATGGGCTAAAGAATCATAATGGTCACGGAAAACGCGCTCTCGGCGAATTCGGCCATTAGCGATATCTTCCAGTAATGCCAACACTGCTATACCCAAGAACTCCAGCGCAACATTTAATGCATGTTTATATAATCTAGGCTAAGAGGAAACACGTTGAATGATCATTTCAATAAGGCAGTGAAATTGTCTGATTAATTTACTGTTTAATTTTGATTAATTTACTTTATTTTACCCAATAAGGGCTTACTACAATGTGTGCATGAAGGATATCTTAATAGTTGTAATTTCAATGCATCACCTCTAAGTGTCGCTAATAGACGAAAACACATTAGAAACATGCATACGCCAGAGGTGAAGGTGTCATAGGTTTACGCACTTTCTCACGTTCAAATCACATTTCGTACATCTGACCGTTTGCGTGAAACATAGCGTATGCAATGTTTTTGTGCGTACGCACCATTCGTACATGAGGCCCCTGGACATTATGCAGAGAAAAAGGAGGGCCAAAATACATAGCAGGATTAGTATTACTCTTTTTGTTACTCAAGAGTAAGGGGGCAGAAGCTAGGGACGAGTAAGAGGGCTCTGCTGACTTGTAGCAAGAGGATATAGACGGGGTATCTACTCTAGGAGGGTGATTCTCCACAGAGGCTTCACATTGAGCTTCAGAAGGTGAACAGTCAGTAGTATCATATGGATACTCTGAGGAAGAACTACTTACATCTAACCTAATACGACTCTCAGCTGTTTGCTGTTAGTCGTACCAAAGTTCGCGTGTTCTCAAAAAAAACCAGAGAGAGAGAGAGAATTACGGAGCCTCTCTTTAATAGGTCTAACCTCGGTGCAGGTCAAAACAGAGAGAGGGACAGGGTTGCCAACTTTTGACGTTCGCTTGGAGTGAGATTTTAACCTGGAGCCGGTGGCGAGTGTATTTTGTTGAGCAGGGGGGGGTGGAGAACGAAAGTTGTTGAGCGGGGGGGGGGGGGGGGGGGGACGTAAAATGGACACAGATATCATGTCTTTATATATTAATAAGTAAAATACATTCTGTTCCTGAAGACCCCCGTAAACAATCCTGGGAGAGAGACCTGGGAATTGCTATTTCAGATAACCTATGGTGCCAAATATTGAAAAGGGTTCATTCTTCTTCAATTTGTGCCAGACACGGGCTCCTACAGTGCCAAATAGTACACAAATCACATCTTACCAACGCCAGATTAGCGCACATCTTCCCAGACAGGAGTGATGCATGCGAAAGGTGCAACCAGGGCGGAGGGTGGTGATGTGGGGCGGGGTGAGGGATGGCAGGGGATGGGAATTATAGTTCTGGATTACACAGTCATATGTATGTAGATGTTTAAATTGCATACATGTTTGTTTATGACTTTTATTTTCTGTTGAGGTTATGCCGTTATGTAATGTTGTGTAACGTTGTGTTTTTCCAGTTGCAAAACCTAATAGAAAAAAATATATATATATATATATACAGTAAAAAATCTTCTTCTTCTGGATTTATGCAGTCACTTATGTGGTCAACCAAACCTGCTTGTCAGATCTCTGAGACGATGTAAGCATCAGGAGATACAGCCATAGAAACGTACAATACATTCTATCGCAGCGACATAATGAAACTACCGCATTATTTTTTAAGGTGGAACGGAAAGTGCGAATAAGACCCTGGCAAATAAAGAACCAACTTCAGCCTCGTGCTGAATATTCATTGTGTGATTTGTTTGTAACTTGTGCATTCGTCTGTATAATTTGTTCTTGTGTAATTTGTGTGTTAACGGGCCGCCCAATGGAGGATGGGTTCCCTTTTGAGTCTTGGTCCTCCCAAGGATTCTTTCCATGTAAAAACACACATTTATATTCATTGGGACGTGGCAAAAATATTTTATTTTATACACAGACATTCCAGTTTTCTCTGAGTCAGAATTAATTGAGTCTGTCATACCTCATTTTGCACAGCAGGTGTCACTAGTGAGAACGAGTTAACGAGGCTTCGGGTAATGAACCTTTTGGTGAACCTTTTAGCAGGAAAGCCCCATTGGTTCATGAAGCCTCGTTTTGCCATCACTAAAGGTAGCAGGCTGAATGCGCAGCACTGGACTGTGCGACCTGTGGGAATAAATACACCTCCACCTGATTATGTGACAGGTGTCAGTACTCCGGTGATTGGGAAGGTAGGAGTGACTGAGACTGAGAGGGTGCGCTCCGTCTGGTTGTGGGTGTGTGTGTGAGGGGAGAGGGGAGTGTGTGTATGCGCCCTCTGGTGGCGTCCAGGCTGACCTACCGTGACAATGAACTACTTTTTAAAAAGAACTTATCATTGCTTAACCTATAATTTTTTTTATGTGTTCAAAAAAAATTAATAATGTAATTATGATCATGTTATGATCTCATAATTATGTAAATATGTACTTCAAATGTTTTGCTGCACTCCTATTTAATGAATAAATATTAAAACCAGAAGTTGAATTAGTGCATGTTTCCCTGATTCAGGTACTTGATAGTAAACTGGCGCCATCTGGTGGAGCAATCACACTTTTTCAACTCCTTTATTTCTTTACAAAAGCTCCTCCTCCCTGTACACACCTGCCTGTTTGAGGAAGTAAGTCTGGGAGTGACACACGAGTCTTTATTAATTCAGCATTCAGGTGAGTTATAAATATTATGAGAACCTCTTAAATCTGGTATTTACTTCTTTCTGCCTTATTTCTGAAAGGAGTCTAAACTCCCTCAGCTGGATAAAGGACTACAGTGACTGATTCTCTCCTGTGCTACTGTGTTTATTACAGAAGATCTAAAAGTGAAAGTGAAGTTTGTACAGAAGGAGACATTACAGAGAAACAGCACAGCAGCTGTTGGAGGAAATGGCTGCTACAAACCCTCTGTCAGAAGAAGAGTTTTCATGTCCTGTGTGCTGTGACATCTTCAGGGATCCTGTTATACTGTCATGTAGCCACAGTGTGTGTAAAACCTGTCTGCAGCAGTTCTGGGAAACCAAGGGATCTCAAGAATGTCCAGTTTGTAGAACAAGATCCATCGATTTTAACCCTCCTCTTAATCTTGCACTAAAGAACTTGTGTGAGGCTTTTCTAGTCAGCAGGAGTCAGAGATCTTCAGCAGGGTCTGAGGTTCTCTGCAGTCTGCACAATGAGAAACTCAAAGTCTTCTGTCTGGAGGACCAGCAGCCTGTGTGTGTGGTGTGTCAGATTTCAAAGAAACACAAAAACCATGAATGCTGTCCAGTAGATGAAGCTGTGTGTGAATTTAAGGTATGATATGTACACTAATGTTTTAACGTTAATGTTGTAATGTTTTTGAAAGTGTTTACAATGATGTTGAAACGTGACAATCTAGACTAAATTTGTCAGATGACGAGATTTCAGACAACTAAATCAGACCTTCATTCACAGTGAAACTTAATATAAATAAAATATTGATATACAACCTGCTACAATATATCATACATCTCCACTTGATAGTAAAAGGATGAAAAGCAATCATAGTAATCACACCATTGTGTTCAGTTGTTATAATCTCTGTAATCTCCAGCACATCTATACAGATACAGTGATGAGTCCTGTAAGCCTCACACTGTCCTCTACTAAACCCGTATTTTACAGGACAAACTCAAGACCTCACTGGAGTCTCTACAGCAGCATCTGAAGGTTTTAGAGGAAGATAAACAAGCCTGTGAGAAAACAGCAGCACACGTTAAGGTGAAAGGTCACTCTGAGTTCTGAATGGTGCTGTGATCACTGTCCACGTACACCATAATGAAACACACACATTTGGACGGTTTATATTTCCTCATCATCTCCCATTCCAGTATCAGGCCCAGCACACAGAGAGGCAGATAAAGGAGGAGTTTGAGAAGATCCACCAGTTTCTAAGAGATGAAGAAGCAGCAAGAATAGCTGCACTGAAGGAGGAAGAGGAGCAGAAGAGTCTCATGATGAGGAGGAAGATTGAGGAGATGAGTGGAGAAATAGCATCTCTTTCAGATCAAATCAGAAACACAGAGAAGGAGATGGAAGCTGAGAACATCCCGTTCTTTCTAGTAAGAATCACTCAGTCTGTCTATTTCTCCCTCTCTCTCTCTCCCTTTCTCTCTGACTCTCTCTCTCACACACACACACACACACACACACACACAAATGCATAAGTAAAATGTTTTGACATTTGTTTTAGTGTGTGTGTGTGTGTGTGTGTGTGTGTGTGTGTGTGTGTGTGTGTGTGTGTGTGTGTGTGTGTGTGTGTAAGGGTCTTTAGAAACATTGATGTTATTATCATATAAGGAAGATGCATGTTTGACTCATATAAACAAAATGACTAAAGTTTGATTTGATTTTCTGTGTTTGTCCCTCTGTTTCCTTCTCAGAACGTGTCGTCCACATTGAAACAGTAAGTGATTATTATTTCTGTTTGATCTCCATATTGTGTTTGTGAAATTATTCAGATACATTCAGATCTTCAGTATATGAAACATGATATATGAAGATTATTTAGGTATTTAGGAATGTGATGCAGGGACAGAAGCAGCAGGAGGCTGAGGCTGTGAGCGAAAGATTTTAATATCCATGTTAAGACAAAAGCAAATACTCAGGCCACTTGGCAGGACAAACACAACAAGCTACTCAATGAATGAGGACAGGCAGAAAGTCCACAGACACGCGGAGGTCCGTAGTGCAGAGCAGGCTATTCCACGTTGTGAGGCGAAGGTGCAGGCTGAATGCACAGCACTGGACAGCGTGGGGATTTATGCAACCCCAATCTGATTATTGGTAGGTGTCTGTACTCGGGTGATTGTGATGATGGGAGTGTCTGGGAATGAGAGGGTGTGCTCTATGACGAGGTGGGCGTGCGTGCTCATGTGTGTGTGAAGGTGTGCGCCCTCTGGTGGCGTCTAGGCTGACCCACCGTGACAAGGAATAAAAACTATATTGATATTGATATATTTGAAAGACATTCATTATTGTGTAATTTAATGAAAGATATTTCACGTTATTTGTAATGATAAATACTTTGAATACGATATATAATATTATATATTTAAATAATATAATAGCTTTATACATTTCCAGAGTTCATCACACCCCAAAACAACCCAAGAAGGTGTCAGGAGCTCTGATCAATGTAGCAAAACATCTTTCCAACCTGAAGTTCAGAGTCTGGGAGAGAATGCAGAAGATTCTCCAGTACTGTGAGTTTTGGTGTTCTTTGATTAATTAGAGTAATTCTGTTCTCCTCATAATTAGAACTCTATAGAGAGAGAAACATTAACATTGTGTGTTTGGTAAATGAACTATTCCAGTATTAAAGGCTGTATTAGTATAAACAGTGAGGGGGACGACCAGTTGACTGCTGGTCTGAGGAGAGACAGTCAGTCCATGAGGAGATCTACACCACCCACTCTCCACCTCTACACACCACCCACTCTCCACCTCTACACACCACCCACTCGCCACCTCTACACCACACCACCCACTCTCCACCTCTACACACCACCCACTCTCCACCTCTACACCACACCACCCACTCTCCACCTCTACACCACACCACCCACTCTCCCCCTCTACACCACCTACTCTCCCCCTCTACACCACCTACTCTCCACCTCTACACCACCCACTCTCCACCTCTACACACCACCCACTCTCCACCTCTACACACCACCCACTCTCCACCTCAACACACCACCCACTCTCCACCTCTACACCACGCACTCTCCCCCTCTACACCACCCACACTCCCCTCTACACACCACCCACTCTCCCCTTCTAAAGTCAAAGTTAAATTTATTTATATAGCGCTTTTCACAACACATGTCACAAAGCAGCTTTACAATCTTATGGGTCCAGATCCCTAATGAACAACCCAATGGCGACAGCGGCAAGGAAAAACTCCCTATGATGGTGGGGATTAGGAAGAAACCTCAGGAGGACTAAGACTCAAAAGGGAACCCATCCTCCATTGGGCGGCCCGTTAGCACAAGTCCGTGGTGCGCAGGATGGTTCTACAGTTCTACAGTAATAGTTAAGGTTCTTGTTCCCTGGCCAAGTAGTCACAGTCCCTTCGGTGCAGATGGTGAGCCTCAGGTAGGAGCTAGCATCAGCACGTCCTCTTGTGGCAATGGCACATCCAACCCCGGCATCCGTACATCCACCGGCAAGCCAGACCATCTCCCAGGTGCTTGTAGGTGCTTGTGTCCAATTATCTTGGGTAGAAACATGCAAAAAGACTGAGTGGACATCAATTTAAACCACCAGTGATTTAAACGTACATAGCTCACGTGCCAGTGATCAGCATGTGGCTCCGGCAGGCTAATCTATAGCAGCATAACTAAAGGGAGGGGTTCAGAGGTGACCACAGGCATGAGGGCTCACTGAGACATTGCTTTCCAGTCAAGTCATTGTCACAACTAGAGTGATGCCATGACACAGCTGGATGACAGCATCAACATCTCAGATTACCAGAAATCTCAACGCCTGGGGGCCCCCGAGCCCCACACCTTAAAGGGGAATATTAACTGAAGGCTTGATTAAATAGGTGAGTCTTAAGTCTAGATTAAAATATTGGAGCTGTGTCAGAATCTCGGATTGGAGCTGGAAGGCTATTCCATAAGTGAGGGGCTTTAAAGGAGAAAGCTCTGCCTCCGGCTGTAGTCTTACAAATTTTTGGAACTAAGAGAAATCCAGCATTTTGGGAATGCAAAGGGCGAGATGGGTTGTAGTAAGCAATGACTTCACTCAGATATTGTGGGGCAAGACCATTTAACACTTTATAGGTTAACAGAATAATTAAATTCAATGTGATATTTAAGCCAGTGTAATGCTGCGATAGTGGGATTAATATGACTGAATTTTCTAGCCTTAGTTAGGAGTCTAGCTGCAGCATTTTAACAAGTTGTAACTTCTTTATGGACTGTTTAGAGCATCCAATTAGAAGACTATTAGAAGACAGCAGTCCAATCTCGACGAGACAAAAGCATGGACTAGCTTCTCTGCATCGACTAATGAAAGAAAGTGTCTCAGCTTGGTGATATTATGTAAATGTAAAAAGGCAGCCTTAGTGACATTGCATATACAGTATATGTGTCAAATGAAAGATCCGAATCAATAGTGACACCTAAACTTTTTGTGGTAGATTTAGGTGTTACTGAAAAACCATCTAGGGTAAGGGGAATATCAGCCCAATTGCTTCTAGCAGCTTTAGGCCCAAGAATCAGCACCTCAGTCTTGTCAGAATTTAGTTGAAGAAAATTAGACACTGTCCAGTTTTTAATGTCCTGGACGCAGTTCTCAATCTTGAGAGTTGTAGTGATATAATCCGGATGAGAAGATACTGTATATACAACTGAGTATCATCTGCGTAGCAATGGAAGCTACTACCATGCCTACGAATGATAGTGCCCAGTGGTAGCATATATAATGAGAATAATATGGGGCCCAGTACAGATCCTTGTGGGACACCATAGTTTACCTTAGAATGCTCTGAGCATTCGTTATTTACTTTGCCAATGAGTGTCTCCAACATATTAGGTAGAATATTATGATCAATGGTGTCAAAAGCAACACTGAAGTCTAGCAGTATGAGAAAAGAGATGTGTCCTTTATCAGAGGATATTAAGATATCATTCAGTACTTTAGCCATTTCAGTGCTGTGATGGTGTCTAAATCCAGACTGTCTGTAAGAAGGAAGAGAGTTGTGAAGAAACTAATTTCTTTAAAATTTTGGATATGAATGACAGATTAGAGATTGGCCTATAGTTGGACAGTTCCTGGGGGTTAAGACCAGGTTTTAAATTAGCGGCTTGATGACTGCAAGTTTAAATGAACTGGGAATGTAGCCCAGGCTTAGAGAATAGTTAATTATAGTAAGCAAAGGTTCCACATTGCTACACAGTCATTCTTTAAGTAGATGGGTTGGTACGGCATCTAGTATGCATGTGGAGGGCATAGCAGATTCCACCAGTGAAATAAGCTCCTCACAACCAATTGGGGAGAAGGATTCTAACAGGGCATCGGAGCTGACCAGACAGCTGTCAAGGTCCATTGGTATGTTGACAGGCTCTGAGATAGCACTACTAATGTTTTCCCTAATGTTATCAATCTTATCATTAAAGAATTTCATAAAATTGTTACTGCTACACTCTAGTGGTATTAGTGAATTGATTTGTTCATGGCTCCTCGTAAGGATGGAAATAGTATTAAATAGGAGTCCTGAATTGTTTTTATGTTTTTCTATTTTCTATTAAAGCCTATTTTTTCTATTAAAGTATGAGGATTTTGCCGTATGGAGGGCATGTTTATATTCAATAAGGCTGCTTTTCCATGATAGTCTAAACACTTCTAACTTTGCATTTCGCCATTTACGCTCCAGGATCCGCTCGGCTCATTTGAGACTACGTGTGTGCTTGTACCATGGCGCTATTTTTCTCTCAGTGGCTCTCTTATATCGTAATGGTGCAACCTTGTCTAAAGATGTACGACGAGAAGTCTCACCGTGCTCGGTAAAACGCTCTAGTCCTTCTAGGAAGAATTACTAAAGTGGATATGTTAATACCAAATCATAAGACCAAGTCTAAAGTATGACTACAATTATGCATAGGACCCACCACATTCTGAGTGATACCCATTGAATCAAAAATGTATTGCCTGAAAATGTATACCAAAAGAGTCACATAGATTTTCAAAATGGATGTTAAAATCACCAACTATAATCACCTTATCGGCTGATAGCACTACATGAGACAGGAAGTCTGAAAACTCCTGAGCAATAACTCAGAGCATGAACCGGGGGGGGGGGGGGGGGGGGGGGGGGGTAAATAGTAATTAACATAAACGATTGTGACGCTTTGATGGTTGTTAAATTTGATGCAGTGAGGATGAGATGTTCAAAAAAATTAATCTTGAAGCCGAATTTTTGAGAAATGCCTATATCGGAGTCATATATTGTGGCGACACCACCTCCTCAACCATTTGAACGGGGGTTATGGACATATCTATAGCCAGAGGGAGAAGCTTCGTTTAGGGCCATATAGTCATCGGGTCGGGTCCAGGTTTCCGTCAAGCAAAGCATGCATAGATTATGATCGGTATTTCATTAACATGCAATGCTTTAGAGAGTATGCAGAGAGTATGTTTTCAGGGTTGCCAACTCTCACGCATTGAGCGTGAGACACACGCATTTGACCGTCTTCACACGCTCTCACGCCACACTTCCGATATCTCACGCCGAAAAAAAAATCCAGTTTATTTACCTCTGATCCACATCTATGATTCAATGAGTTACTAGTTCACTCTGGCACCAACCACTGGCGATCGATAGATCGCGATATAATACTTAATTTGTGTCCATTTTAAGTTTGCCCCCCCTGTCAACAATTTACACTCGCCACCTCCTCCAGGTTCAAATCTCACTCCAAGCGATCTTCAAAAGTTGGCAACCCTGTGTTTTTAGGGCATTGTAAACTGGGGTGCCTTAAAATTTTGCATGCATATAAAGGGTGCCACAACTGAAAAAAGGTTGAGAAACACTGCTTTAGATGACAGGGATCTAATATTTAGCAGTCCAAGTTTCAGGATTAAACTACTCTCTGAGGGAACGTAGTTGAATTTATCCTTGATTAAATTTTGTCTACTAACTTTGCGAAAAAAAAAATTTCGTACTCGAGGAACAGACACAGTTTCGATCTGGTGTGACCTAGGTGACGTCTCTTTGCAGCTCGCAGACAGTCGGTATAGCCTGTGTGTCTGCTGCCTGGCCTCGGCTCTGGTTTGTCAATCCTCATTAACTACTCCTACACTACCACTATTAAGCCTAGCAGATATGCCATCACCATCACTTCCTCTTATCAACCTACTGCAGCATTTCACTCAGAGTAAAGGGCCTGCAGTCTGTAGATGTGACCTCATCACATAAACACATGAAGAACATGATGATTCATTCTGTTCTCTCTCCTCAGACCCTGTTACTCTGGACCCCAACACTGCACATCCAGAACTCCACCTGTCTGATGCTCTCACTACTGTAGAACTCAGACCACACAAATCACTGCTTCCTGATAATCCAGAGAGATTTGATGTGTATGCGTTTGTCCTGGGCTCTGAGGGCTTTAACTCAGGGACACACTGCTGGGATGTTGATGTTGGAGACAGTGATGACTGGGTACTGGGTGTAATTAGAGAGTCTGAATGGAGAAAGGGAGGGAGGTTCTGGGAGTCAGTGTGGAGTCTGAACTACTGTAAATTCACTGGTCAATACTGGACACGCTGCCCAGGACAGACACGTCACATCCTCACACCTACAGGGAAAGTGCAGAGGGTCAGAGTTCATCTGGACTGGGACAGGGGGAAAGTGACATT
The DNA here is from genome assembly GCF_052324685.1 of Brachyhypopomus gauderio. NCBI lineage: Eukaryota > Metazoa > Chordata > Actinopteri > Gymnotiformes > Hypopomidae > Brachyhypopomus > Brachyhypopomus gauderio. The sequence continues at coordinate 945,982 of NW_027506918.1, read as the reverse complement.
CACTGATCTTCTAACCAGCTCACACCTGCACACTATCACACACACTTTTACTGACACATTTTCTGTTTTGCCTTTATTCTGGAATTACAGTTCCTTTCCTGTGAGGATCTTACCAGCAAAGATATCAGGAACAGCAAAGTTAATGTTACCTTGAATTAATCTGCATACATGTAATAACGAACATTTTTATATATACTGTATATATATAATTTTAATAATACACTGCTCAAAAAAATAAAGGGAACCCTTAAACAACACAATGTAACTCCAAGTCATCCACACTTCGTGTTCAGATAGGAAGCAACACTGATTGTGAATCAATTTCAACTGCTCTTGTGCAAATGGAACAGACAACAGGTAGAAATTAGAGATTTTCAACTGATTTCAAAGATTTTTATTGATTGATATCTAGGATGTGTTATTTTGGTGTTCCCTTTATTTTTTTGAGCAGTATATATATATTTTTCTCTTTATCATTACATTTGTATAACCTGAATCATCAGAAAGATTGAGTCCACTAAATGTGAATGTATTACATGTGAGAAATATGGATCTGATGTCCTGACTGGAATCTCTTACCATAATGATACTATAATAAATAATGTTCAGCAGACCAAGTGTATAAGAGTGATGATCATTCTGATTATTGTCCCTGATTAAGTTTTTGATCTGTAAGTGTTTTCATGGTCTCCTTGTAACAGAGGCGAACCCGAGGGTAGAGAAGGATCCATTAGCAGGTTAGTAATAATGAGGGTATTTATCACAGAGGCTCAAAAACAGAGGTTCCAACACGGGACAACCCCGTAGGGTTAACAGGCAGCAGCACAAAAGGGCAAGGCAAAAACGGAGAGTCAAAAACCAGAACAGTCCAAGAGCAGCTGGCAGAGGTACTAAAAGGGGCTAGGCAAACGGGAGTATATCAAAAAGGGCAGAGCAAGGATCAGTAACCAGGATATCAGAGTATTTGGTAACACGGCTTTGTACGCAACACAGGGAGGCAATACTTCGCACTGGTGTGTTGAGAAAAGAGTCCTTATGTAGGGTGTGGTGAGTGGGTGATGCAGGTGTGCAGGTCAATATTCCGGTGATGGCGCCCTCTGGCGGTCGGCGGTCACAGCCGTGAGTGGCATTCCTGATCACCTCCTCTGCTGTATTGTCCCTGATTAAGTGTTTGATCTGTAAGTGTTTTCCTGATCTCCTTCTCTGCTGTATTGTCCCTGATTAAGTGTTTGATCTGTAAGTGTTTTCCTGATCTCCTCCTCTGCTGTATTGTCCCTGATTAAGTGTTTGATCTGTAAGTGTTTTCCTGATCTCCTCCTCTGCTGTATTGTTCCTGATTAAGTGTTTGATCTGTAAGTGTTTTTCTGATCTCCTCCTCTGCTGTATTGTCCCTGATTAGGTGTTTGATCTGTAAGTGTTTTCCTGATCTCCTCCTCTGCTGTATTGTCCCTGATTAAGTGTTTGATCTGTAAGTGTTTTCCTGATCTCTTCCTCTGCTGTATTGTCCCTGATTAAGTGTTTGATCTGTAAGTGTTTTCCTGATCTCCTCCTCTGCTGTATTGTCCTTGATTAAGTGTTTGATCTAAGTGTTTCCTGATCTCCTCCTCTGCTGTATTGTCCCTGATTAAGTGTTTGATCTGTAAGTGTTTTCCTGATCTCTTCCTCTGCTGTATTGTCCCTGATTAAGTTTGATCTGTAAGTGTTTTCCTGATCTCCTCCTCTGCTGTATTGTCCCTGATTAAGTGTTTGATCTGTAAGTGTTTTCCTGATCTCCTCCTCTGCTGTATTGTCCTTGAATAAGTGTTTGATCTAAGTGTTTCCTGATCTCCTCCTCTGCTGTATTGTCCCTGATTAAGTGTTTGATCTGTAAGTGTTTTCCTGATCTCCTCCTCTGCTGTTAAATCCTCCTGCTGAACCCTCTGCTCTTCTCCATCTGCAGTTGATCAAATGTTTATTGATACTTTATTCTTCATAACAATCTTCATTATGGAGTTGAGATGTGTAATTGTATACAGTGTACACAAATATAACCTGACATGCTACAAAGTGAAGGTTTTAATGTTCTGTAATTCTACTGTGTAGTGTATTTAGTTAATGTAAATTCATTCCCACTCCTGAGATTCACAGTTCAGGTGACACTTGCATAGTGCAGACAAGAGTTGCAAACAAGACAAGAGCATACTATTCTCCAAAGCTCAGGGAAGCTCAACAAATAAAGAAAAAAAAGCCAGTAATGGAAGACATTGGCTGGAAAATAAGTGCCTGCAGTGGATATAAGAGATCTGTGATGGAAAAATAAATGTCATGACTTCACTAGTCATGCAGAAAGAAAGGGAGCAGAACTCAGGAAAGAGAGGACTAAGAGTGGTGGAGGTCAATCATCTACAACAGCCCTATAACGGAGCTCTCGTACGTTCCATGTTGTGAATTATTGTAATGGACAGAAACACAAGACAACCTCAAAGTTTTAATGACTCTTTTATTGGTACCCACAGGGCTGCAGTGGCAAACACCTTGTCAGGACTCTGAAAAACAAATAAACAACTGTGATTATCTTGCACTATTCAGGGTGGCCAACTGATAGTGGAGGATTACTATATTCCATGTGTGTTTAACTGTTTATTGTTGGTTTTGAAATTAGTTCAACTTACCTGTTTGTTCCAGCATGCTGGCAGCCTCCTACAGGCCAAAGGACCTGAGCCCAGGGGGTTGATGGGTAATGTAGTCTGGAGGTTGTTACAAGTGGAATGTTCCATTTCCGATGTTTGAGCCGGGGGAGGGGACCTGCTTTTATGGTTCTGAAAAGGGGTTAAGGTTCCAGCATGAATGTTTTAATAATAAATGTTTTATATTCATACTAAAATATTGACTAAATAATAAAATGTTTGAGTTAAGTTGAAATAGAGAAATGTATTTAGAACTTGTACATTTTAAACCTTAACTGCGGGCGTGCCGGTGGGTGGTTGAGTCCAATGGGCTAATGTGTGTGTAAAAGGCAGAACAGTCATTCAAGAGTGGGCTGGCTTGGAGTGCAGAGTGGGTTTTAGGGCCTGGTTCATACTTGTGTATTGAATTGATTAGTTTATGTTGACTTGTTTTCTTTTTTTGTTTTTTTTTTTTTCCATTATTTATTAATGTCTGTTGTGTTGAAGGCACTCCTCACTGTGGAATTAATTAAACCTGTGTGCATCGCAACTTCCAGTTCAGTTTTTCAGTTTTTTCAGTCTCCACTCAGTTATCCTGCAACAGCCCTCACACCAGAAGAGGAAACAACCCTGGGGACACTGGGCCCAACTCACGGACGTAATTGGGGGACAGGGACACACTTTTTCAAAAGCCGGTTTTGGTCCCCCCCAGTTTTTACAGTTAAAACCAAATATTTAAATAGCGACGAATCTAGTGCTAGGACCATGCAGAACATGTACTCCGGTAACACTCCGCTCCGGTACGTCCCCACCCCCCCATCAACAATCTTCGTTTGCCACCCCCCTGGTCAACAATTTTTGTTTGTGCCCCCCCCCCCCCCCCCCCCCCCCCCCACCACCTATGAAATCAAAATTATGTCCATGGCCCAACTGCAACCCAAGGCATCACTGGGGGGATACATGTTGAATGAGTCCCTGACCTACCCCACCTCCACCTGCATCCCCTGTGTAACCTACCCCACCTCCACCTGCATCTCCTGTGTAACCTACCCCACCTCCACCTACATCCCCTGTGTAACCTACCCCACCTCCACCTGCATCCCCTGTTTAACCTACCCCACCTCCACCTGCATCCCCTGTTTAACCTACCCCACCTCCACCTGCATCCCCTGTGTAACCTACCCCACCTCCACCTGCATCCCCTGTTTAACCTACCCCACCTCCACCTACATCCCCTGTGTAACCTACCCCACCTCCACCTGCATCCCCTGTTTAACCTACCCCACCTCCACCTGCATCCCCTGTTTAACCTACCCCACCTCCATCTGCATCCCCTGTTTAACCTACCCCACCTCCACCTGCACCCCCTGTGTAATCTACCCCACCTCCACCTGCATCCCCTGTTTAACCTATCCCACCTCCACCTGCACCCCCTGTGTAACCTACCCCACCTCCACCTGCACCCCCTGTGTAACCTACCCCACCTCCACCTGCATCCCCTGTTTAACCTACCCCACCTCCACCTACATCCCCTGTGTAACCTACCCCACCTCCACCTACATCCCCTGTGCAACCTACCCCACCTCCACCTGCATCCTCTGTGTAACCTACCCCACCTCCACCTACATCCCCTGTGTAACCTACCCCACCTCCACCTGTATCCCCTGTGTAAACTACCCCACCTCCACCTGCATCCCCTGTTTAACCTACCCCACCTCCACCTGCATCCCCTGTTTAACCTACCCCACCTCCACCTACATCCCCTGTGTAATCTACCCCACCTCCACCTGCATCCCCTGTTTAACCTACCCCACCTCCACCTACATCCCCTGTGTAACCTACCCCACCTCCACCTGTATCCCCTGTGTAACCTACCCCACCTCCACCTGCATCCCCTGTGTAACCTACCCCACCTCCACCTGCATCCCCTGTTTAACCTACCCCACCTCCACCTGCATCCCCTGTTTAACCTACCCCACCTCCACCTGCATCCCCTGTGTAACCTACCCCACCTCCACCTGCATCCCCTGTTTAACCTACCCCACCTCCACCTACATCCCCTGTGTAACCTACCCCACCTCCACCTGCATCCCCTGTTTAACCTACCCCACCTCCATCTGCATCCCCTGTTTAACCTACCCCACCTCCACCTGCACCCCCTGTGTAATCTACCCCACCTCCACCTGCATCCCCTGTTTAACCTACCACACCTCCACCTGCACCCCCTGTGTAACCTACCCCACCTCCACCTGCACCCCCTGTGTAACCTACCCCACCTCCACCTGCATCCCCTGTTTAACCTACCCCACCTCCACCTGTATCCCCTGTGTAACCTACCCCACCTCCACCTGCATCCCCTGTGTAACCTACCCCACCTCCACCTGCATCCCCTGTTTAACCTACCCCACCTCCACCTGCATCCCCCGTTTAACCTACCCCACCTCCACCTGCATCCCCTGTGTAACCTACCCCACCTCCACCTGCATCCCCTGTTTAACCTACCCCACCTCCACCTACATCCCCTGTGTAACCTACCCCACCTCCACCTGCATCCCCTGTTTAACCTACCCCACCTCCACCTGCATCCCCTGTTTAACCTACCCCACCTCCACCTGCATCCCCTGTTTAACCTACCCCACCTCTACCTACATCCCCTGTGTAACCTACCTCACCTCCACCTACATCTCCTGTGTAACCTTCTTCTCGCTCCAACAGTGCTGTCTCATCTCCTGGTCCTTCCTCTGCTCCACGTACTGAAAGATCTTCACCTGCTCCTGATAATGAATGTAGATGCAGTGAGAAGATCATTTCTATTGAAAGCCAAAGGCTGCAGATAGAACAAGAGCGTCTGCAGCTAAAACAGGAACAGGTGCAACAGAGGGAGAGGCACCATATGGAACTGGTGGAACTGAAGAGGGCCAAACTTGAGATAATGTCCAAACAACTCTCAATGGCCGAGTTTCAGTTATCCAGGCCCTCAATTTCTGTGCCAATCATGTTACCCACTGAACAAGGTAAGATACTTTGCCATGTAACCATAGTGAATGTAAATGGAAGTTACTGATCTCTGATGTATAAAGAAAAAGCTAATCAAACTCATTCATTTTTATATCTAATTTTTCAAATTCTTTACAGTTTTGTGGCAGCTTCATTAACATTAATATTTTTCTTCCAGACTCCAGTTCTACTCACACAGTGTATAGAAGGTGCACGGACAAGGATTTTCAAATATTTTATTGAATTCCTCCTTCCTTATTCCTCCCTCTAATTATTGTTGCATTTAATTAGTGAAGTCAAATAAAACACATTGAAAAGCATAACTTGTACCCAATTAATTCATTAGTGTCTGTTAATTCCCTAAGAAACAACACACACAAACATGGGTTACACGTAAAAACTGTATCCCGTATTTTATTTTCAGTAAAACAGCCCTAATCATTTGCATTCGTGTTTCCAAGCCAGCCTGATAATGTCCTTCACTCCCAATTCCTGGTAAGATTGCAGGAATGTGAACTTCTCCTCACTCCTCATCATCTTCCTCAATGTCCTCACCAGGAACGTGTATGCCAGCCTGCACTGTAATGTTATAAATCATAGCCCATACACTATTATGGCACAGCTTTGTGCTGGTGAATACAGAAGCCCCCCTGATGACTTTTGAAGGAACCGAAAACTCATTTTCCAAATGCCCAACGCTCGCTCCACAACACTGCGTGTTCTCCGGTGTGCCATGTTGTAGTTCTCTTCAGCCTCTGTCTGGAGGTTCAAGACAGGAGTAAGTAAATAGGTCCAGAGTGGATAACCACTGTCACCCAGGACGTGTCCACCAGCAAACGCACCCTCAGTTGCCATCTGACACACTCCTGAATTTGTCCAAATTAAAGAGTCACTTCAGGCCACTTGGCACCATCACCACCATCACAACCACCACCACCACCACCATCATCACCATCACAACCATCACCACCACCATCACCACCATCACAACCACCGGCATCACCAACACCACCATCACCACCACCAATAGTTAGGGCTCAAGAGGCTGGGAGTGTGTGTGGGGATGAGTGTGTGGGGGGATGAGTGTGTGTGTGTGGATGAGTATGTGTGCGGATGGGTGTGTGTGGGGATGGGTGTGTGTGGGGATGGGTGTGTGTGTGGGGATGGGTGTGTGTGGGGATGAGTGTGTGTGTGGGGATGAGTGTGTGTGGGGATGGGTGTGTGTGTGGGGATGAGTGTGTGTGGGGATGAGTGTGTGGGGGGATGAGTGTGTGTGTGTGGATGAGTATGTGTGCGGATGGGTGTGTGTGGGGATGGGTGTGTGTGGGGATGGGTGTGTGTGTGGGGATGAGTGTGTGTGGGGATGGGTGTGTGTGTGGGGATGAGTGTGTGTGGGGATGAGTGTGTGTGGGGATGAGTGTGTGTGGGGATGAGTGTGTGTGTGGGGATGAGTGTGTGTGGGGATGAGTGTGTGTGTGGGGATGAGTGTGTGTGGGGATGAGTGTGTGTGGGGATGAGTGTGTGTGGGGATGGGTGTGTGTGTGGGGATGAGTGTGTGTGTGGGGATGAGTGTGTGTGGGGATGAGTGTGTGTGTGGGGATGAGTGTGTGTGGGGATGGGTGTTGTTTGTGGAAATCCCTTGTCCCTTGTTTCTGGAAATGTGATGTATGTTGGTGCAGGTCACAGAAGAGCTTTAGTCACAGCACACACACATTTACACACAGCAGCTTTGATTAGACTGTAGACATCACCAAGAGTGCTGCCATCCACCACTGGTATAAAAACAAAGTGCTGTCAGTAGCTGAATGGTGTGATTGAAGCAACATTTCTTCTGGTGCCTCTTGTTAACTCCTCCTGTATGAGACCAAGGAGAGCCATGATCTCCTCCCTAGGCAGGCGGTATCTGTCACACAGTTCATCATCACGAAGGTCAAGTTGACCCACACTTAGACGCCGAACTGAGTTAAGACGAGCTGCCTGTTTATGTTGATTACGGCATCTTCTTTAACGATGTCTTTGGTTGAGAACCAGTATTCTTTATGCAGCTGCCATGTTCACCACATAACCACCATTGTCAGCATTCATCTTGATTACTTATATGTATAAGTAATTAATGAATTAATTTGATTGGTTAAGAGTTAACAAGCTTAGTAGGCCAATTTGTAAACATTGCTCGGGGCACAATATATTATTTGAATTCTACAACTGTTCCACTGGAAAAAAAAATGCATATACTGTAAATTAATAAATACTATGTTGTAGTTTAACCAATTTCAATAGTTTGTTTTGTGAAAACAATAATTTCAGTTTAGTATGTATATTTATGTGCAGTATTGAACTAAAAACATTGGATCTAATTTACTTGACGCAATTACCCTTTCAAAAGTACATTTAACTGTTAATGGATTTGTGTTTGTACACACGTGCATGTGCAGTTCGGAGCGTTTTTAAAGGGATAATCAGCAGCCTCTTTTGTTTTTCAGACAGAACTGCACGTAAACTTCAGGTTAAGAACAACTTAGCGAGTTACAACAGGGTCAGACCACTCGTAGGTTCACAAACAAGTTTAAGTACGACGTGGGTTACGAAGGCATTTGGGAAACCAGTGTAAATTTAAGAATGTTCTTAAGTACGAGGTTACAAAGTAGGCCTACTTAGCATTAAGAACGTTACGGGAAACTCACCCCTGTTCAGTTAGAAAGCAACAATGATTGTGAATCAATTTCACCTGCTGTTGTGCAAATGGAACAGACAACAGGTAGAAATGACAATTAGCAAGCCCCTCCTTATATAGGAGTGGTTCTTCAGGTGGTGACCACAGACCTTTTCTCTGTTCTCATCCTTTCTAGCTGATGTTTTGGTCACTTTTGTATTTTGTCAGTTCTCTCACCATAGAGGTAGCATGATGTGGTGTCTACAAACCACAGAAGTTGTTCAGGTAGGTCAGCTCATCCAGGATGGCACATCAATGTGAGCTGTGGCAAGAAGATTTGCTGTGTCTGTCATCACAGTGTCCAGAACATGGAGCAGATACCAGGAGACATGGAGGGGGCCGTAGGAGGGCAACAACCCAACAGCAGGACCGCTAAATCCTCCTTTATGTAAGTGTAGCGCACATTTCATGTGGTGTTAACAGCAGTCATAATAAAATAACCGCCCGATTGGCGAAGGGCTAACTTTTGCCTAATGTATGCGTGGCATCCTCCAATCTCAACCAATTCGAATTTAGAAGCAAAATTTTGTCCTGCACACTCAGCACAACGCCGTTTCCTATAGGAGCTGCTTCAGCGAATCACAGCTGGGGATCGAGTGGTTCTGCCTACTGCTTTGTGCAGTCTACCAAGACCGCTACTCTTTCTTTCTTTTGTTCTTTCTGTTGATTACCCTCGTGTTAAGGATAGGTGTAGTAGCAAATAGTAGAAATCCTGCTATTAAAATTTATGAGAAATTAATGAGATTCATGAAATTAATCTCTCTCTCTCTCTCTCATCAGCTCTCTTTTTCATCTCCATCTCTCCCTGTATGTAGCTGTTGGAGCTGTTCCTCCACTCTCTGCTCCTCATGGTTTCTGCTCTTTTACAGTGTGAACACGGTTCTGTGAACACAGTTACTCCAGCTCCCTCTCTGGTCGTATGTGGGTCCTGCATGCTCTCTGCTGTATTCTATTCTCTGAACACCGAGGTCTTATTTGTGAATAAGAAATCAACAACTTTGCAATGCTAGTCCAGTGTCAGGAGTCTTAGCTTTTAACAATATATGTATTCATATATGAGACAGCTGAGGGTCGCTTGATTCACTTAGTCATGGTGCTCTGTCGCCATCTGGTGGAAAAATCATGTATGTTTACCAGCTTATTAACTCTTATACCAAAGCCCCTCCTCCCTGTACACGTCGGCCTTGTTGAGGAAGTAAATCTTGGAACGCCACACTAGTCTTTATTAATTATACGTTCAAGTGAGTTATAAATATTATAAAAACCTCTTAACTCTGGCATTTACTTCTTTCTGCCTTATTTCTGAAAGGAGTCTAAACTCCCTCAGCTGGATAAAGGACTACAGTGACTGACTCTCTCCTGTGCTACTGTGTTTTTTACAGAAGATCTAAAAGTGAAAGTGAAGTTTGTACAGAAGGAGACATTACAGAGAAACAGCACAGCAGCTGTTGGAGGAAATGGCTGCTACAATCCCTCTGTCAGAAGAAGAGTTTTCATGTCCTGTGTGCTGTGACATCTTCAGGGATCCTGTTATACTGTCATGTAGCCACAGTGTGTGTAAAACCTGTCTGCAGCAGTTCTGGGAAACCAAGGGATCTCAAGAATGTCCAGTTTGTAGGAGAAGATCTTCAAGAGACGAACCTCCCTGTAATCTTGTCCTAAAGAACTTGTGTGAGGCATTTCAAGCCAGCAGGATTCAGAGATCTTCAGCAGGGTCTGAGGTTCTCTGCAGTCTGCACAATGAGAAACTCAAAGTCTTCTGTCTGGAGGACCAACAGCCTGTGTGTTTGGTGTGTCAGATTTCAAAGGCACATAAAACTCATGACTGCTGTCCAGTAGAGGAAGCTGTGTGTGACTTTAAGGTATGAAATGTACACTTCTTATTTAATTGTTTTTAAATGTTTTTCCAGTGTTCACAATTATCATGAAATTCTAGATAGAATTTCTCAGATGATGAGATTTCCGACAACTAAATCAGACCTTCATTCACATTGAAAAATAATAGAATTAAAACATTGGTTATACAACCGGCTACAATATATCAAACATCTCCATTTGACGGTAAAAGGATGAAAAGGAATCATAGTAAACATGCCATTCTGTCCAGTTGTTATAATCTCTGAAATCTCCAGCACATCTATACAGATACAGTGATGAGTCCTGTAAGACTCACACTGTCCTCTACTAAACCCGTATTTTACAGAACAAACTCAAGACCTCACTGAAGTCTCTACAGCAGCATCTGAAGGTCTTAGAGGAACATAAACAAGTCTGTGAGAAAACAGCAGCACACATTAAGGTGAAAGGTCACTCTGAGTTCTGAATGGTGCTGTGATCACTGTCCACGTACACCATAATGAAACACACACATTTGGACAGTTTATATTTCCTCATCATCTCCCATTCCAGTATCAGGCCCAGCACACAGAGAGGCAGATAAAGGAGGAGTTTGAGAAGATCCACCAGTTTCTAAGAGATGAAGAAGCAGCAAGAATAGCTGCACTGAAGGAGGAAGAGGAGCAGAAGAGTCACATGATGAGGAGGAAGATTGAGGAGATGAGTGGAGAAATAGCAACTCTTTCAGATCAAATCAGAAACACAGAGAAGGAGATGGAAGCTGAGAACATCCCGTTCTTACTAGTAAGAATCACTCAGTCTGTATCTCTCTCTCTCTCTCTCACTCTCTCACTCTCTCACTCTCTCACTCTCTCACTCTCTCACTCTCTCACTCTCTCACTCTCTCACTCTCTCACTCTCTCACTCTCTCACTCTCTCTCACTCACTCTCTCTCTCACTCACTCTCTCACTCTCTCACACACACACACACACACACACACACACACACGCATAAGTAAAATGTTTTGACATTTGTTTTAGTTTGTGTGTGTGTGTGTGTGTGTGTGTGAGGGTCTTTAGACACATTGATGTTATCATATAAGGAAGATGCATGTTTGACCCTTATATAAACAAAATGACTAAAATTTGATTTCACTTTCTGTGTTTGTTCCTCTGTTTCCTTCTCAGAACGTGTCGTCCACACTGAAACAGTAAGTGAATATTATTTCTGTTTGATATATTGTGTTACACATTGTGTTTGTGAAATTGTTCTCATACATTCAAATCTTCAGTATGTGGTCTCTGTTATTTCAGAAACATGATATATGAAGACGGTATTTAAGAAAATATAAATACATTTTTGATACTGATTATGTGCAAAACGTGGTTAGATACACTGATATGTTTAATGAAAGATAATAATACAGCTTTGTACATTTCATGTGAAATTTTTTTCATGTGTTAATTTAAATGTTAAATAATTAGAATGATATATGCTAAAATATTATGATAATACAGCTTTATACACTTCCAGAGTTCATCACACCCCAAAACAACATAAGAAGGTGTCAGGAGCTCTGATCAATGTAGCAAAACATCTTTCCAACCTGAAGTTCAGAGTCTGGGAGAGAATGCAGAAGATTCTCCAGTACTGTGAGTTTTGGTGTTCTTTGATTAATTAGAGTAATTCTGTTCTCCTCACAATTAGAACTCTATAGAGAGAGAAACATTAACATTGTGTGTTTGGTACATGAACTATTCCAGTATTAAAGGCTGTATTAATATAAACAGTGAGGGGGACGACCAGTTGACTGCTGGTCTGAGGAGAGACAGTCAGTCCATGAGGAGATCTACACCACCCACTCTCCACCTCTACACACCACCCACTCTCCCCCTCTACACACCACCCACTCTCCCCCTCTACACACCACCCACTCTCCCCCTCTACACACCACCCACTCTCCCCCTCTACACACCACCCACTCTCCCCCTCTACACACCACCCACTCTCCCCCTCTACACACCACCCACTCTCCACCTCTACACACCACCCACTCTCCACCTCTACACACCACCCACTCTCCCCTTCTACACACCACCCACTCTCCCCTTCTACACACCACCCACTCTCCCCTTCTACACACCACCCACTCTCCCCTTCTACACACCACCCACTTTCCACCTCTACACCACCCACTCTCCACCTCTACACCACCCACTCTCCACCTCTACACCACCCACTCTCCCCCTCTACACACCACCCACTCTCTCCCCCTCTACACACCACCCACTCTCTCCCCCTCTACACACCACCCACTCTCTCCCCCTCTACACACCACCCACTCTCCCCTTCTACACACCACCCACTTTGTGAAGTTGGAGATACTAGCAGTGCTGAGTCACAGATGGAGGTGGAGAAGGTTCTACACCCACACTGTTCCAGGAACAGGACACACCACTCCAAACACCCAGACACATCTCCACCTCCCCACAGCCCAGAGTCCAGCTGAGCCCAAGCAGACACCCCCTGCTCCAGCCTCTGTGGGTCGGCGCCCCCCAGGGACCAACAGGTTCCCTTCATGTCAGCCAGGACCCTCCCTTGTCTGTTTGTCTGTCCCTGTCGGTGTGTATCCCTGTCACCATCTTAGTGTCTGTCCATGTCCCTGTCTGTGTCCCTGACACCATGTTTGTGTCAGTACCTGAGTTTTCCTTGGTGTTGTTGTCTCCACATCACTGTGTTTGTCTTTCTGTGTCACTGTGTCTGTCCTTGTTGTTGTGTGTGTCGCCCCCTGTTGTCCTGGTGAGGGTGTTGTAGTTGTAGCACGTCCAGGCATGAAAATCTGTCACCTTTCGGCGAAATTCGCCGTTTTGAAGTCGAAAAGGGTGACCTACGTGAATCGTGTAGATCCGAGGAGTTTTTTTTTTTTTTTTGGGGGGGGGGGGTCGGGGGTCGGGAGTTTATATGTATATATTTTAATTATCATATTGACTTAATAAGCAAACAGAGCACTTCCGAAATCGGCAATTCCAGCAGTTTCCGCCCAGAACCTTCATGGAGGCCAAATAGCGTTCAATCGTACGAACGTTCATGTTATTCATTTACTGCTAAGCAGGACGAGAAGTAGGACCTAGTGCTACACCGCGGACAAGTCAGAAGAGCGTACATTTACCACTACATTTACCAGATCGTACATTTCCCAGTGGATTTAATTGGGTTATTAATGGTTTCAATCGTTTGCATATTTTGCGGTAAAACAAAGTTACTGCCGTTCACTACAGCGTTGAACACTGTCAGAAAAAGCCACAAGCTCTTGTGATAAATAGGTAGATGGGCATACTAAGTTCGCGTCAACCCCGTGTAGTTAACGGCGACATAAAATGAGAAACAAGATTTTTTTTCTAGTGTGTCTGTAGTTGTAACTGGTGAATCCAGGGACGTGTGAGGATAACATTCGCGCCAGGGCTGAAAAGGTTGAAGATGAAGTTGTAAACGCTTGTCGTTTGAGTCTACCCTGTGCTTTAGCCCATGTTAGAAAATAAAAACACATGAACCGTGGTATTTTTACACTCATTTTCGCCGTATTTATTGGTTCATTAAGACGTAATGGTTTTGACTAAGCCATCCGGAATGGCGAAAACAGCTTCTCGCATTTACGGATCTGGCTCGTATATTGAATCCACTGACAAGACAGTCAAAACATTTTTTTAATGGATTTTACTATATTTTACGGAGCCCGTAAGGTGACATCACGTAAAAAATAATAACGCGTGGCCACGACTTATTAACGCGTGGGAACGAGATACTAATGTCGCCTTTCACACGCGGCAACAAAGTTTATTTTTCCCAGGGATGTTCGCGAACTGACTGCCCAATGAAGGTAAACCTGGCTTTATATAAAGTAATACTTAATTATCTTGTTCGCATGCGTTAATTATCTCGTTTGCACGCGTTAGTAAGTCGTGGCCACGTGTTATTATATTTTTTACATGATGTCACCTTACGGGCTCCGTAATATTTGGCATCACCTGTCGCTGTATGCCCGTACACCAGCAGCCACCCCCCCCCGTCGCCGTATCCTCATGACGTCACATGTCAATGCCCCCCACGTCAACGCCCCGTCGCCGTATCCCCATGACGTCACATGCCCCGCCCCCCGGTCTTCTCACCTTTTTAACCCCTGACCCATTTTCATGCCTGCACGTCGGTGGACTCCTCCCTGGAGGATCTGCTCCTGGGGGGTCTGGACACTGTGGTCCTCGTCCTCTGGTCCCGTCCTTCAGTCTGGGGACAGTCCACTGGTGTTAGTCACTCTGGGAGTAGCGCCCTTTAGTGGGGGAATTGTAACGGTATCCACCCACTAATGAGGACACACACACACTTCAGTACACACACACTAATAATACACACATGCAGTGTGACACTCAGTGTAACAGTAACACTGCACTAGTTAAGTGTCACATGTGATACTCAAATAATGAATACAAGATATGTAGAAATATATTAATGAATAAAAGTTTCAAGTGTCAAAACAACAAGCACACAAGTACTGCAGGGGTGTGTGGTGAACACACAACATCACCATCACTTCCCTCTTATCAACCTACTGCAGCATTTCACTCAGAGTAAAGGGCCTGCAGTCTGTAGATGTGACCTCATCACATAAACACATGAAGAACATGATGATTCATTCTGTTCTCTCTCCTCAGACCCTGTTACTCTGGACCCCAACACTGCACATCCACACCTCCACCTGTCTGATGATCTCACTACTGTAGAACGCAGACCACAGAAATCACTGCTTCCTGATAATCCAGAGAGATTTGATGAGTGGGAGTGTGTCCTGGGCTCTGAGGGCTTTAACTCAGGGACACACTGCTGGGATGTTGATGTTGGAGACAGTGATGACTGGATACTGGGTGTAATTAGAGAGTCTGAATGTAGAAAGGGAGGGAGGTTCTGGGATTCAGTGTGGAGTCTGCTGAACCTAATGGGCACTTATCGTACATACTGCCCAGGACAGCCATATCACGACTTCACACCTACAGAGAAAGTGCAGAGGGTCAGAGTTCAGCTGGACTGGGACAGGGGGAAAGTGACATTCACTGATATTCTAACCAGTTCACACCTGTGCACTATAACACACACTTTTACTGACACTGTTTTCCCTTTATTCTATAATTACAGTTCCTCCCCTATGAGGATCTTACCAGCAAAGATATCAGTAACTGTGGAACAGCAAAGTTAATGTTGCCTTGAATTATTCTGCATACATGTAATAATGAACATTAGATTATACACTGTAAAAAATGATTTTTTGACTTTATAAATATAATTAAGTTTTTAAGTTAATTAAGTTTTTTATTATCTAAAAGAATAATCTAGTATTGTGAGACGGACAGATAGTCGGACAGACCGACTTCCGTACTGGATGCTGCACTCGGTGCGCTCACTCTTCCTCTCTCTACAGAGCTACGAGAACCTTCTGATTTAGAGGCATTTCTCCCAGTCAAATCAGAACCAACACAATCACTGATACTGATACACAGTCACACAAACATGGAGCGCTGGCTAAAACGCAAATCTCCATCATCTCAAATTGAACCCAGGGGTGTAGTGGGGGGGGTGGACGCGGGGGGGACATTCACCCCGTCAACAACTTACCCCTAACCCCCCTCACGCTCAACAACTTACACTCGCCGCGACCCCTCAATTATTTTTTTAGGACTACACCACTGTAGATTGACCCCGACTACCCCACCTCCACCTGTATCCCCTGTTTAACCTACCCCACCTCCACCTGTATCCCCAGTTTAACCTACCCCACCTCCACCTGCATCTCCTATGCAACCTACCCCACCTCCACCTGCATCCCCTGTTTAACCTACCCCACCTCCACCTGTATCCCCAGTTTAACCTACCCCACCTCCACCTGTATCTCCAGTTTAACCTACCCCACCTCCACCTGTATCCCCTGTTTAACCTACCCCACCTCCACCTGCATCTCCTGTGTAACCTACCCCACCTCCACCTGTATCCCCAGTGTAACCTACCCCACCTCCACCTGCATCTCCTATGCAACCTACCCCACCTCCACCTGCATCCCCTGTGTAACCTACCCCACCTCCACCTGCTCAACAACTCTCAATGGCCGAGTTTCAGTTATCCAGACCCTCAATTTCTGTGCCAATCATGTTACCCACTGAACAAGGTAACATACTTTGCCATGTAACCATAGTGAATGTAAATGGAAGTTACTGATCTCTGATGTATAAAGAAAAAGCTAATCAAACTCATTCATTTATTTAAATCCTCCTTCCTTATTCCTCCCTCCCTAATTATTGTAGCATTTAATTAGTGGAGTCAAATTAAACACATTGAAAAGCATAACTTGTACCCAATGAATTCCTTGGAGTCTGTTCATTTCCTAAGAAACAACACACACAAACACGGGTCACAAAACCCATATCCCAAAAACTGTATCCCGTATTTTATTTTCAGTAAAACAGCCCTAATCATTTGCATTCGTGTTTCCAAGCCAGCCTGATAATGTCCTTCTCTCCCAATTCCTGGTAAGATTGCAGGAATGTGAACTTCTCCTCACTCATCATCATCTTCCTCAATGTCCTCACCAGGAACGTGTATGCCAGACTGCACTGCAATGTTATGAAGCATAGCACATACACTATTATGGCACAGCTCCGTGCTGGTGAATACAGAAGCCCCCCTGATGACTTGTGAAGGCACTGAAAACCCATTTTCCTGACCATCCTCATATGTTTTGGTCTTGCCCTCAGCTTGGATTGTTTTGGACGGAAGTATTTGATACACTAGGCCAAGTTTTCAACACCCCTCTGCCCCCGAACCCATTGACAGCTGTATTTGGAATTCCGCAAACCTCTAATATGCTCGTCTCTGAAAGACGCGTCCTGGCTTTTACCACACTGCTTGCCAGACGTACTATTCTCTTCAAATGGAAGCAATCTTCTCCACCTACTCACAACCAGTGACTCCATGAGGTGATTCGATACATTTACCTTGAGAAAATGCGCTCTTTTAAATCTGGGGTTCTTCAATCTTTTCAGGAGACATGGGGACCCTTTTTTATCGGTTCTTTATGACCAGAACTTCCTCCCGGTATGACGTTCCAGATATTCTTAGCTATTCTCCCCATGGAGGGGAATATAAGATTTGTGCTATATCTGTTTGTCCAATGACCTGCAGTATAGATATGTAACTGGAATTCTACCTTTTGTATTTTTTTATTTTTATTTTTATTTTTATTTTTATTATTATTATTATTATTATTTATTTATTTATTTTTGCTTATTCGTTTATTTATTTTATTGTATTACTTTTCTGTTGCTGTTGTCTTTTTTGCTTGGTGGGGACGGGAGGGGGGTTGTTTGATTCTGGGGTAGGCTTTCTTAACCCTAGGATGCATGGACGACCAATACCAACCAACCTGACCAATACCCCCTAACTTCCATGGGTGGGGTCAAAATAGACCCCAATTAGAATCAATGTGTTTTTGCAATGAATAAAAAAAAAGCTTTTAATTTTGGTTAAAGGTGATTATATTTATTATATTTGGGTCAACAAAACATGTCCAGATGAACAATATTCTGGATCCTCTACATCTGAGATATCAGATTCTGAGTCAATCCCACCGATGGACTCTTCATCCCATCCGTTCAGGATCATATCTCCAGAAAGGTCTCCGGGTATCCTAGCAGGCCTCTGAGTAGCCATGATAAATGTCTGTGCATTTATATGTAAGTAAAAGCACAGACATGCATGTGTGCCTGCACACACACACACGCCCCCCATTTAATAATGATATAATTGGTTACCTAACAGGTTAGCTTTTATTACAAGGAACCATAAATACAGTGAGTCTCTACATAACAAACACAGTAATATCAGCTAACTTACTAATCTACTGTAATGGTAGCTAGCTAAGTAATCCAACTAACACAGTACTAACATTACTACTAACCTTATTTTGTAGTTAGCTAGTTAAAACCCTCCCAGGTCTATTGATGCACTGGTGCGTCAAAGATGGATTTTAGACACGTCCATGTATTTTATTTCTATTAATTTTATTAAATACCTGTTTACTTTGCTGACCAACATGTTACTCTATGACAGAAAAGGCAAATGAGTTGATAAATTATGATAATACCCCTCTTATCGTCCTTGAGGTCAATTTGTCCCCACTGAATGTTTATCATTCAAAAAAATAGTAGTTGACTTTTTTCTTTTGCTTCATATTTTATGACAATTTCTAATTTGATGGGGACAAGTGATAAAGCATAAAATTGTCATGAAAATATTTTTTCAATGTGCTGAACACATATTGCACGCAGGTCGTCCTCAGGGGTCAATTTGACCCCAAGCTGTTTTAGCTGTTAAAACTTGTCTATCAGTGTGTGTGATCTAACATGACCACACCTGTAGGTGCACTTGATAGATCTGAGTTGATATATTTTGCTGATATACTTTGATAATTCCCACAGTAGAACTATTTCATGTTTGACTACTATCATGTTCACACTGTTTCGCAAATGGGTGGATTTTCATGTTGTTTTCATACTTTCATACTTCATATCTCTATAGAGCTAAAGTTTACAGTGGGCATAAAAACCTATTCCATGTTTTCACTAGTATTTGACATGTTCTTATTATCCTTTTTCTGGCTCACAATTGCCCCCCCCCAAAAAAAAACACACTCAAATAAACAAAAAAAAACATCTATTATTTTCTGTTGGTGGCGCTATAGTAAAGGCCCTATCCATCATCACCAAAACAAAACATTAATGTTGAGAAGTAAATTTGAGAAGATATATATAAAAAATTCAAGATTTAAGATTAAAATTTAAATTCTATTTTAAAGGTTTGACCTGATGGTGGCGCTAGAGGACAGGTCAACTCACGGATTTTCAAGGGGTTATTTATGTATTTAACAAATAAACAAAGCGCCTGTACCATAAAAGTGGTCAACAATGTTCTGTAAATCATTTTCTGGAGGTAAATATCCCTGGGGTCAGATTGACCCCAAGGACGAATCATGTTACTATATTCGAGTACAATAATACTTACATGTATGCTCCTGGTGGTGGGAATGCAGGCATCAGATGTGTAAGAGGGACAGAAATTGTATCCTGACAGTCACAATTGTTAAAAATCTAAAGTTCCCAAAGCAAAGCCTTGAGATTCTGTACGAAATGCTTGGGGTCATTTTTGACCCCACTTATGGAAAACTGGGGTAGTGATACAAAAACTGCAATTTCTTAAAATGTATAAAAACATAAAAAAAAATTCAAATGACCTCAAGTCACAAACATGTTTTATGAGGAATACCTGGAATATTGAAGTGTAAAAACTTTTCATTTCAGAGATTTTGAAGAAAAACATCCCTTGGGGTCACTTTTGACCCCACCTATGCATCCTAGGGTTAAGGGTTAAACAGTTTTTGTCATTTATCTTCTGTAAATACCAATCTTTATTTTTTGCCAGGTGTTCTGCGGTATTGTATATCTGTGTTGTGTTATAACCCTGAAAACTAATAAACATATGGGTACAAAAAAAGAAAACACATTTTCCAAGTGCCCAAAGCTCGCTCCACAACACTGTGCGTTCTCCGGTGTGACATGTTGTAGTTCTCTTCAGCCTCTGTGTGGGGGTTCAAGACAGGAGTAAGTAAATAGGTGCAGAGTGGATAACCACTGTCACCCAGGACGTGTCCACCAGCAAACGCACCCTCAGTTGCCATCTGACACACTACTGAATTTGTCCAAATGAAAGAGTCACTTCAGGCCACTTGACACCATCACCACCATCACAACCACCAATAGTTAGGGCTCAAGAGGCTGGGGATGAGTGTGTGTGGGGATGAATGTGTGTGGGGATGAGTGTGTGTGGGAATGAGTGTGTGTGGGGATGAATGTGCCATCCACTACACCAACAATTCCAGGAATTGTTGCAATTGCATGAAAACATATTTTGGTTTCTTGCAATGCATCCCTTGTTTGTGGAAATATTATGTATGTTGGTGCATATTGCAGTAGAGCTTTAGTCACAGCACACACACATTTACACACAGCAGCTTTGCTTAGACTGTAGACATCACCAAGAGTGCTGCCATCCACCACTGGTATAAAAACAAAGTGCTGTCAGTAGCTGAATGGTGTGATTGAAGCAACATTTCTTCTGGTGCCTCTTGTTAACTCCTCCTGTATGAGACCAAGGAGAGCCATGATCTCCTCCCTAGGCAGGCGGTATCTGTCACACTGTACATCATCACGAAGATCAAGTTGACCCACCCTTAGACGCAGAACTGAGTTAAGATGAGCTGCCTGTTCATGTTGATTACGGCGTCTTCTTTAACGATGTCCTTAGTTGAGAACCAATATTCTTTGTACAGCTGCCATGTTCACCACATAACCACCATTATCAGTAATTAAGTTGTTGTAATTAATGAATGAATTTGATTGGTTAAGAGTTAACAAGCTTACAAGCCAATTTGTAACCATTGCTTGGGGAACAATATATTATTTGAATTCTACAAATGTTCCACTGGAAAAAATTGCATATTTTAATATATTAATAAATACTATGTTGTATTTTAACCAATTTCAATAGTTTGTTTCATGAAAACAATAATTTTAATTTAGTATGTATATTTATGTGCAGTATTGAACTAAGGATGTTGGCTCCTCCCACTTTTCTCCAGTACTAGAGGAGTTTGGCTCCTCTCATCTTCAATCTGTACTAGAGGAGTTTGGCTCATCCCACCTCCCACCAGAACTAGAGGAGTTTAGCCCCTCCCACTTTCCTCCAGCTCTGCAGGGCCTTTGCTCCTCCCACTTTCTCCAGCATTGAGGGGGCGTGGCTTATCTGACCC
The DNA here is from genome assembly GCF_052324685.1 of Brachyhypopomus gauderio. NCBI lineage: Eukaryota > Metazoa > Chordata > Actinopteri > Gymnotiformes > Hypopomidae > Brachyhypopomus > Brachyhypopomus gauderio. The sequence goes on along the minus strand of NW_027506918.1, from coordinate 924,887 downwards.
TCTCCTGCAGGTCTGGAGGCCCACTGCTCTCCTCATTTGTTCTGATACACTCTTTGTCTTCTCCTCCTTCTCTGCTTTCCTTTCTGCCTTCTTCTCTGCCTGTTTCTCCTCCCTCTTGGGTGGATGAGTGCGACACAAATAATGAGGGGTTCTCTAACTGGGTGTCCTAGTAGTATTATCTATGTATTGGCTTGCTCACTGGGGGCTAGGACTCAGCACTTGTAAAGCTGCTTTGTGACAACAACTGTTGTAAAAAGCGCTATATAAATAAAATTTGATTGATTGATTGATTGATTGATTGATTGGGTGTAACGATGTATGCATTGTGGAGTGAGGAGGTGGACACAAACGCTGAGGAGAGCGAGATTTAGTAGACGGAATTCCGAATTCAGAGTTGAACAGGCAGGCATGGGTCATAACGGGTGAGACGTCAAAACATGAAACGTTGCCAACATGGAGAGACATGACGGGAGACTAAAGACTAAGACAACGAACGCTAAACTTTAAACAAAACAAAACACAGGCTAAATGTGTAACATACTAAACAATCAGGATACTGAAAACGCAGGCTACTGAAAACGCAGTGTGACACTGTGCAGACGTTTCCATCTCTCTTTTTAGGTAGAGGGATCTGAACTTTATCCACCAATCATAATAACAGAGTAGAGGGATCTGAACTTAATCCACCAATCATAATAATAGAGTAGAGGGATCTGAACTTTATCCACCAATCATAATAATAGAGTAGAGGGATCTGAACTTTATCCACCAATCATAATAATAGTGTAGAGGGATCTGAACTTTATCCACCAATCATAATAACAGAGTAGAGGGATCTGAACTTTATCCACCAATCATAATAATAGAGTAGAGGGATCTGAACTTTATCCACCAATCATAATAACAGAGTAGAGGGATCTGGTCATGTGACTAACATTATCTTCATGTTTGATCTATTTTTCCTCTCTGTTCCTCCAGCTGCAGGAGTCTCTCTGTCTCCTGTCTCACTCTCAGACATAATGTCCTCCTGTCTCCACTCTCTCTCTCTCTCTTCAGGTCTCTTTTTCATCTCCATCTCTCTCTGTATGGAGCTGTTCCTCCACTCTCTACTCTGTTGGTTTCTGCCCTTTTAACACAGTGTGATCAATCTGTGATGTTACTCCAGTGCTGGTCCAGTATCAGGAGTTTAGATTTTAATGACATGACAACATGTGTTTAATGTAATTTAATATTTTCATATTTAAAATATGCTGAAATGAGATCTGATTAATCTTTTGGCCTACTGAGTTTAGTCATTCTTGTATGACCATTGAACACATCCTAACAGTGATCTGTTCTACAGCTGCAGTTCTCTACACTCTGACAATACAGAGACAGCTGAGGGTCGCCTGATTCACTTAGTATAAATGAACTGTCACCAACTGTTGGAGAAATCATATATGTTTTTCAGCTTATTAACTTTTATACCAAAGCCCCTCCTCCCTGTACACGTCTGCATGTTTGAGGAAGTAAATCTTGGAGTCACACACTAGTCTTCTGTGTTCAAACTCCCTCAGCTGGATAAAGGACTACAGTGACTGATTCTCTCCTGTGCTACTGTATTTATTACAGAAGATCTAAAAGTGAAAGTGAAGTTTGTACAGAAGGAGACATTACAGAGAAACAGCACAGCAGCTGTTGGAGGAAATGGATGCTACAAACCCTCTGTCAGAAGAAGAGTTTTCATGTCCTGTGTGCTGTGACATCTTCAGGGATCCTGTTATACTGTCATGTAGCCACAGTGTGTGTAAAACCTGTCTGCAGCAGTTCTGGGAAACCAAGGGGTCTCAAGAATGTCCAGTTTGTAGGAGAAGATCTTCAAGAGATTATCCTCCCTGTAATCTTGTCCTAAAGAACTTGTGTGAGGCTTTTCTAGCGAGCAGGAGTCAGAGATCTTCAGCAGGGTCTGAGGTGCTCTGCAGTCTGCACAATGAGAAACTCAAAGTCTTCTGTCTGGAGGACCAGCAGCCTGTGTGTTTGGTGTGTCAGATTTCAAAGGCACATAAAACTCACAACTGCTGTCCAGTAGAGGAAGCTGTGTGTGACTTTAAGGTATGAAATGTACACTAATGTTTTAACTGTAATGTTTTCCAATGTTTACAATTATCTTGAAATATACTGCTCAAAAAAATAAAGGGAACACTAAAATAACACATCCTAGATCTCAATTAATAAAAATCTTTGAAATCATTTGAAAATCTCTCATTTTTACCTGTTGTCTGTTCCATTTGCACAAGAGCAGATGAAATTGATTCACAATCAGTGTTGCTTCCTATCTGAACACGAAGTGTGGATGACTTGGAGTTACATTGTGTTGTTTAAGTGTTCCCTTTATTTTTTTGAGCAGTGTATATGTTACAGAGTCTAGATTAAATTTGTCAGATGATGAGATTTCCGACAACTAAATCAGACCTTCATTCCCAGTGAAACTTAATATAAATAAAATATTGATATACAACCTGCTACAAAATATAAAACATGTCCTTTTGATAATAAAAGGATGAAAGGAATCATATTAAACATGCCATTCTGTCCAGTCGTTAAAATCTCTGTAATCTCCAGCACATCTACACAGATGTATATATACAGTCCTGAAAGACTCATACAGTCCTCTACTAAACCCGTATTTTACAGAACAAACTCAAGACCTCACTGGAGTCTCTACAGCAGCATTTGAAGGTCTTAGAGGAAAATAAACATGCCTGTGAGAAAACAGCAGCACACATTAAGGTGAAAGGTCACTGAGTTCTGAATGGTACTGTGATCACTGTCCACGTACACCATAATGAAACACACACATTTGGACAGTTAATATTTTCTCATCATCTCCCATTCCAGTATCAGGCCCAGCACACAGAGAGGCAGATAAAGGAGGAGTTTGAGAAGATCTACCAGTTTCTAAGAGATGAAGAAGCAGCAAGAATAGCTGCACTGAAGGAGGAAGAGGAGCAGAAGAGTCACATGATGAGGAGGAAGATTGAGGAGATGAGTGGAGAAATAGCATCTCTTTCAGATCAAATCAAAAACACAGAGAAGAAGATGGAAGCTGAGAACATCCTGTTCTTACTAGTAAGAATTACTCAGTCTGTATCGTTTTAGTGTGTGTGTGTGTGTGTGTGTGTAAGGGTCTTTAGAAACATTGATGTTATTATCATACAAGGAAGAAGCATTTTTGACCCTCATATAAACAAAATGACTAAAATTTGATTTCATTTTCTGTGAAAAAAATGTATTTCATTCCTCTGTATCCTTTTCAGAATGTGTCGTCCACATTGAAACAGTAAGTGATTATTATTTCTGTTTGATATATTGTGTTACACATTGTGTTTGTGAAATTATTCTGATACATTCAGATCGTCAGTATGTGGTCTCTGTTATTTCAGAAACAAGAAATATGAAGATGGTATTTAAGAAAATAAAAATACATTGATACTGATGATGTGCAAAAAGTGGAAAGATACACTGATATGTTTAATGAAAGATAATAATACAGCTTTATACATTTCCAGTGAAAGATTTTTCACTTGTAAATACAAATTTTGAATAATTTCAATATGATATATATTAATATATTATAATGATAGTACAGCTTTATACATTTCCAGTGAAAGATTTTTCACTTGTAAATACAAATTTTGAATAATTTCAATATGATATATATTAATATATTATAATGATAGTACAGCTTTATACATTTCCAGAGTTCATCACACCCCAAAGGAACATGAGAAGGTGTCAGGAGCTCCGATCAATGTAACAAAACATCATTCCAACCTGAAGTTCAGAGTCTGGGAGAGAATGCAGAAGATTCTCCAGTACTGTGAGTTTTGGATCTTGGATACTAGGGGTCTATAGGAAGTCCGGTACCCTGAGTCTGAGCTCCATGGATCTCCATCCCTGAGGGACCAAGCGTGTCAGCTGGGACTCTCCCTTGTCTCTGTGTCTGTCTCTGTCTGTCTCCCTGTCATCATCTTTGTGTCTGTGTCTTTTCTTTTCTGCGTCCCTGTCAGTCTTTGTTTCTGTGTTTGACTCTGTCTTTGTCCCTGTCTCCATCTTTGTGTCTGTCCCAGTGTTGTCCTTTGAGTTGTTGTCCCACCCCCTCAAGTGGTGACTGAAGCAACTTTCTTTACTCGTGTCTGCGTTATTCCGATACGTAAAGGAAACTTCCCCAAAGCTCCGTGATGAACAAAACAAAACGGTTGTTTATTCCAGGCTATACATGTGATGAAATAAACTTAAAACAAAACTTTCAAACCATGGTTAGGTCCTTCCAAATATATGATGCAACACAAACCGTAACGCTAAACACGGTAATAAAACTGTGTTGCTACCAGCATTCTCAACTACTCACTTATCCCCCAAAACCAATGGCGCATTTCCACACGGGCCTGCTTGGCGCGGTACGGTTCGATACGGATCGATTTGCAACGGAACGGTACGGTCGCGTTGTGTTTCCATTACAATGGTGGACCACCACAATGTGGGTGGAGTCGCTGTTGGCGCGCGGGTTGTAGTGCCGTGACATCATTTGTATGCGACCACAACACCGTACAACAATGGACGAGATGGCGATAGCGGAGGAGTCGCTCTCCTGTGACGGAACCTGTGACAACACTCCCTGGCCAATCAGTGTCATGCTCACTGTTGCCAACTCCTCAGTAAGGAAAGTCGCTATTGGTTGTCCTAAAAGTCGCTAGAATTCGCTAAATGACGTCATCACCTAATTTGCATAATACATGTTTTTTGAAGCTGTAAAATAATAACGTTGGGAGAGAAAAAAATGAGTAAAAACACCCTAAATATGTTAGAACTACAAATGAACAACATCTGTTGTCTTTGAAATAGGTCACTTCTCAAAATAACTACATGACTTTAATGCTTTGTATAAATAATTGTTTACGTAAATTACATAAATAATGTTTTTTTGCTGTGTTGTTAATTGTTAGTATATGAGTAGCAGTTAGCAGGAACTAGTTGGCATAGAAATCAACCTTACAATACAGGCAGTATGCCCGTGTATTATCTCCAATACATGGCTTTAGCCTGCCTTAAATTCAGGATTTGATTCCCACTCTTTCCTGTATTTTTGAGAATAGAGTTTAGAGTGAGACATGATGAGCAAGTTAGCTAGATGTTAAGCTTTCACAGAGACGCACATACTGTGGAGAGTTAGCTAAATGTTTAAGCTAGATGTTTAGCTTTCACAGAGATGCACTGTGGACGAGACGAGTGACTGGCTATGTGGTGAATGAGGTGAAGAATGACTGAGACTGTGTGAGTTAAATGCAGTGATTTCTTTTCGTGTCTCACTGAAGACTAAAGCATTTATATTTACATCCCCCATCAGCGGCAGCTTTGGGCATGAATAGACACCGTTAAACAGCAGCGTGACTACGGGCCGGGGCCGCAGTGCGCGGCAGTGGCTCCTCCACGGGCTGAGTTAAACCACCGGCGGCCAGCGGCCCGGTGGCCCACCAGCCCACTAACCCATCGGCCCACCGGGGAAATCCCCGGTAGCAATGTATGCCAGTCCGCCCCTGAGTTAGCAACACTGGTCATGCTGTTCTTCCACGTCACAGAAGTTTTCCGCTTTGGAACGGTTAGAACCTCGAGCGAGTAGGTACGAAAAAAGTACCTGAAGATATCGGCAAACTGGTACCTGGTACTAATGGAAACACTCACAAACCGTTGCGAATCGAACCGTACCACGCCAAGCAGGCCCGTGTGGAAATGCGCCATAACATGAGCTTCCCGCCCCGTCGCCACTTAGCTCTTAAAGAGACAGTGACCTAATTACTTCACTTAAACCAGTGGTTCCCAAAGTGGGGGGCGCACTTTAGCAAAAAGAATAAGTAAATTTATTATAAAAAAACATTTTGCATCCTTTCTGGGGAAACTTTAGAAGCAAAATAAGACATTTTCCCAGCATACTTCCTTAAAATATGGTTATTAATAAATTTACTAAACTCCTTCCAAAACCTTTGTGTGAAGGAGCAAAGCCAAAAGAGATGTGTTACGGAGCTTGGAAGTAAAGCCTGGTTTCGCGAGTGACCGTAGCGCGTAACTCCGCCCAACTCACGCGACCCTGCACGAACGGTGGAGGCGTTTATACTTGCGCAAGCTTCACTGCAGTGTTCTCCGAAACGATAGGTGGCGATAGGTGGCAGTGGAGAATAAAAAACCCCTGCAAAACCGGTGAAAGAACATTTTTACCTGACGCTACACCAGGCATCAAAATAAATAAATATATACACACACTATATATATACATAGATCTTTATAGATAGAAATATATATGAATTTGCGCAAATGGTGGAGGCGTTTATACTAGCCGCGTCACATTCTTTGTAGTTTTGTCCGAAACAATATGTGGTAGTATAAAGAAACACCCCTCAAAAACAGGGGAAGAAACATTTACCTGAAGAATTTTAATGTTGCTTTGTGTTTCAGGTTTGAAAAGTGCTGGAATTTAGGCTAAAGTACTTGAAAATGCTTGAAATTGTAACTACTTCATTTCACAACAAATATCTGTCTGACTGAACAGTTCTATGGTATTACGTTAACAAATACGAGCCTCTTGTAATTCCAGGACGAAACATGAGAGAACGTGAAGACGTTAAGATTGGGCGTTTTGAAAATAAACCACCATTAAATAATGTGATTAAAAAGCGAATTATTTCGAAACATTTCGAGTATATGTATAAATATTTAACTTAATTAAGTTTAACGTGCTGGGAAATATTGAAATGGACCTTGAAAGTGACGTGCAAGTGCTTGAATGCCACCTTGTATAGGTGTATGAACCCTGCAAATATGACTTTGTTCATTGCGCTGAGGCACGGCGCGCGCGAAGTTACAAAATTCGAGAGGTGCACGAGCAGACACACGTGTAAATAGTGCACGACTTCGCGAATCGACCACACGTGCGGAGCCACCGCAATTACGTCATTTTTGCCGCGTGGACCCTCGCGACGCGTCAAGTATAAACCCGGCTTAAAACATGTGCACATGTGTCAATATGGGGGTGGGTGTGTAGGGGGGGGGGGTGCAAAAATATTCTTATCTACTAAAGGGGGGCACGGCAGAAAAAGTTTGGGAACCACTGACTTAAACAAATGGTGCCTGTAGACATTTATATTTACATAATCAGTAAAAATATCACCTTTGGCATCTTAATACTATATTAAACAGCAATATATACACACATATGCACCTCTTTAGGGAAATTGGCAGTCCCTGACAAATTCTCCCTGAGTGTGTGTCTGTGTCTCTCTGTTCAATAAAAAGTAATGTCTGAGTGTGTGTGCATGAATGTGTGTGTGCTTGTGTGCCCAGTGGTGGATGGTGCTCTGCCACTAGGGTCTGTCCTCTCTCCCCTTCCTGCACCCCATTCAGTCCCCCAGGGGGCTGTGGATCCCGGTAGAGAGTACGCTGTGCGCAATTGGCTGCCGCTTCTCGCCGGTGTGTGTGATTGGTTGTCTGTGACTTGTACCTGTGTTAAAATTGTAAAGCGCCTTGAGTATTCTGAAAGGCGCTATATAATTCGAACATTCATTCATTCATAAAAAAGTAAATTAACTAAATACATTTACACACAATGCAAAGAAGGTCCTTATATTTTGTCTCCTACACCACTTGTGTTAGTCACTCTGGGAGTAGCGTCCTTTAGTGGGGGAACTGTAACGGTATCTACCCACTAATGAGGACACACACACACTTCAGTACACAGACACTCATAATACACACATGCAGTGTGACACTCAGTGTAACAGTAACACTGCACTAGTTAAGTGTCACATGTGATAATCAAATAATGAATCCAAGATATGTACTGCAGGGGTGTGTGGTGAACACACAACATCACCATCACTTCCCTCTTATCAACCTACTGCAGCATTTCACTCAGAGTAAAGGGTCTGCAGTTTGTAGATGTGACCTCATCACATAAACGCATGAAGAAAATGATGATTCATTCTGTTCTCTCTCCTCAGACCCTGTTACTCTGGACCCCAACACTGCACATCCACGCCTCCACCTGTCTGATGATCTCACTACTGTAGAACGCAGACCACAGAAATCACTGCTTCCTGATAATCCAGAGAGATTTGATGTGTGGGCGTGTGTCCTGGGCTCTGAGGGCTTTAACTCAGGGACACACTGCTGGGATGTTGATGTTGGAGACAGTGAATACTGGGAACTGGGTGTAATTAGAGAGTCTGAATGGAGAAAGGGAGGGAGGGTCTGGGGTTCAGTGTGGCGTCTGGGCTACAGTAAAATCACTGGTAAATACTGGACATACTGCCCAGGACAGAAAGATCACTACTTCACACCTACAGAGAAAGTGCAGAGGGTCAGAGTTCAGCTGGACTGGGACAGGGGGAAAGTGACATTCACTGATCTTCTAACCAGTTCACACCTGCACACTATAACACACACTTTTACTGACACTGTTTTCCCATTATTCTGCAGTTACAGTTCCTCTCCTATGAGGATCTTACCAGCAAAGATATCAGTAACCAGCAAAGTTAATGTTGCCTTGAATTAATCTTTATATATAAGAATGAACGTGTAGAAGAATTAGTTTTGTTCACTGGAAAATGTTACAGTTGATTAATCAATGAGAAATTTGTAATAAAAAGTGACATCTCATTCCTAATCCATAGGGTTCTATATGACATTGGTCCACCCTTTGCATCTAGAACAGCTTCAGCTATTGTGGGAAGGCTGTCCACAAGGTTTAGGAGTGTGTTTATGGGGAATTTTGACCATTCTTTCAGAAGTGCATTTGTAAGGTCACATACTGATGTTGGACGAGAAGACCTGGCTCTCAGTCTCCGCTCTAATTCATCCCAAAGGTGTTCTATCGGGTTGAGGTCAGGACTCTGTGCAGGCCAGTCAAGTTCATCCACACCAGACTCTGCCATCCATGTCTTTATGGACCTTGCTTTGTGCCCTGGTGCACAGTCATGTTGGAAGAGGAAGGGGCCAGCTGCAAACTGTTCCCACAAAGTTGAGAGCATGGAATTGTCCAAAATGTCTTGGTATGCTGAAGCATTCAGAGTTCCTTTCACTGGAACTAAGGGGCCAAGCCCAGCTCCCGAAAAACAACCCTACACCATAATCCCCCCTCCACCAAACTTTACACTTGACACAATGCAGACAAGTACCGTTCTCCTGGTAACCGCCAAACCCAGACTCGTCCATCAGATTGCCAGATGGAGAAGCGTGATTCGTCACTCCAGAGAACGCACCTCCACTGCTCTAGAGTCCAGTGGCGGCATGCTTTACACCACTGCATCCAATTTTTTGCAAAGCACTTGGTGATGTATGGCTTGGATGCAGCTGCTTGACCATGGAAGCCCATTCCATGAAGCTCTCTGCACACTGTTCTTGAGCTAATCTGAAGGCCACATGAAGTTTGCATGTCTGTAGAGATTGACAGAAAGTTGGTGACCTCTTCACTTTATGCGCTTCAGCATCCGCTGACCCTGATCCATCCGTTTACATGACCTACCACTTCATGCCATTTATCTTATTATGGCATGATACACAAAAGAATAAACATATGGTTTCAAAAACATAAACATGTAAGCATATAAGCATATCTGTAAACATATCTGTCTAGTCCTACACCATTTATCTAACTATGTGTCTGTCTAGCTCCACTGATTATATTGTTCCACTAGAACTACCAAACCTCTGCTGTTTGACAGTTATACCTTTAAGTCCCAAAGCACTGCCATATGACAGGTGTGAATAGCCCTTCTTGCCTCCAGTGTTATGTAAATGAGGCGTGTGTCAGGTGTGAGTGGTTGCTGCTTACACACCTTTCCTTACACACCTTGGCCGCCACATGAGACTGCAAGCTCTCTTGCAAGAAGTCTCCTCATCTACAGGACCATATGTTTGAGATTTGATTTGAGAAAGGTTGAAATAATGTGAAATTGACACAAACATAATATTTGAATTATAGTGGCATTTAAGTGGCATATTGATTAGTCAAAATGGCTCTGATTTTTTTAACCCTATATTAAGTCGTTTTTGTCTTTTGAAAAACTGCCAATAGCTAAAGATATTTTTACATAAATTTATACAAAAAACCCACAGCTACTTGAAATAGAATAATATTCTTGAGCAATTTTAACTTATCAATATGTTACTTTTTACAGTGTGTCTCTTCCAAAAACACAACAGCCATAACCAGCAAACAAAAATAGGAAATTTAGGAAATCTTACCAGAAGATAGTTCGGAGTCACTACTGTTTTTTTTTTTTTTTTGGCTCACCTCCACCTCCCTATCTTTGGAGGACAACTTAATTTTTTTGTAAGGATCAAAAGAAAACAATTCTGTATAATACAGTTGTCACGGTGACAGCTCCGGACCCTTCCCTATGGACGTGTCGTTATGTCGTCTGCGTGCAGTTATGTCCATGTTTGTAGTTCCGTGGGTGTGGGTTGTTTGTGAGCGTGTTTGTAGTCGCACCTGTGCCTTGTCTCGAGATCATGAGGGTATGTGTTAATCACCTATTTAATGTGCGTTCGCGTAATGTCTTGTGCTCGTCTTTGTCTAAAGTTTTGTGCAAAGTAAATATCTACTTTAAAATGTTTCGCTGCGCTCCTATTTAATGAATAAATACCATATAAGCGGATGTTTCCCTGCTTTTTCCATTAGCTCCGTCTTTGTGTTTTTTCTCGAGTTTCTCTAAACTTTATTTATTGTCTCTAGGCTTTTACGCACGCCCAGTGTGCATCTTATTTATATCCTAAGGATATTAGAATATATTTAATTGTAGTATGGAGTGCAGCGAGGAATATGCCATCTTCGTGTGTGTTTACATTCCACCCCGGGCGGACGCGCAGGCAGCGTGTGACGTCATCCACTACACTGTCGCAGCGCTACAAACACAGCACTACAGACACAGCACTACAGACACAGCACTACAAACACAGCACTACAGACACAGCACTACAGACACGGACGTAGTTTTGGGGGGGGACGGGGGGGACATGTCCCCCCCACTTTTTCAAAAGCCGGTTTTGGTCCCCCCCAGTTTTTACAGTTAAAACCAAATATTTAAGTAGCGACGAAGTCATGTCCCCCCCACTTTTTAACAGTTAAAAAAACAATATCCAAATAGCGACAAATCTAGCACTAGGATCATGCAGCTCCGAGCCCCCCCCCGCTCAACAATTTTCATTCAACCCCCCCCCCCCCCCCCCCCCCGCTCAACAATTTTCATTCAACCCCCCCCCCCCCCCCCGCTCAACAGTTCGCCACCCCAGGTTGTGTCCCCCCCACTTATGAAATCAAAACTACGTCCATGACTACAGACACAGCACCCTGACGCCTTCTATCTGATTGCTGGTGACTTTATTCACGTCACACTGGACTCACACCCTGCCTGCCTTTTTCCAGTTTGTGGACTGTCCCACCAGGAAAAACAGGACTATTGATCTGCTATATGCTAATGTGAGGGACGCATACAGGGCCACCCCACTACCACCACAGGGGAAATCAGATCACAATCTGATGGTTTTCCTACAGCCTCAGTACAAACCACTAGTACTGAGACAGCCTTCTACCTCTCACTCATTAAGAGTTTGGTCTCCTGAAGCAGAAGAAGCCCTCATGGACTGCTTCGAGACCACTGATTGGAGCGTGCTGCTGCATCCACACGGTGAGGACATTAAGGGAGTGACACTGCGTTACGGACTACTTGAACTTCTGTATGGACGCAGCTGTTCCCACAAGGACTGTACGCTGCTTCCCAAATAACAAACCCTGGATCACCAGTGACGTCAAGGACCTGCTCAATCAGAAGAAGAGGGTGTTCAAAGATGGAAACTTGGTGGAGCTGAAGCGTGTACTGGGGAAACTCAAGGTTCGTCTAAAAGAGGCCAAAGAGTCCTACAGGATAAAGGTGGAGAGAAAGCTGCAGGACAACAACATGAAGGAGGTCTGGGGGGCGATGAAAACCATCACAGGGTGCAAGAACAATAGCAGCAGCTCAGTAGATGGAGGTGTGGACAGAGAAAACCAGTTCAACTACTTCTACAACAGGTTTGACTGTCCTGCTCACGGCGTGTGCTGTCCAACTGGGTTTGCTGCTCCAACATGTCTTCAACCTGAGTCTACGCTTAAGGAAGGTTCCTGACACGTGGAAGACAACATGCCTCATTCCAGTTCCCAAGAAGGCACACCCGAAGGAGCTGAATGACTACAGGCCAGTTGCTCTGACATCCCACGTGATGAAGACCATGGAGCGACTGCTGCTGTGTCACCTCAGACCTCAGGTCCACCATGATGAGGACCCACTGCAGTTTGGCTACCGGGAGAAGGTGGGGGTGGAGGACGCCATCTTCCATCTCCTGCACAGAGCTCACTCTCACCTGGACAAGGGGAGCGGTGCTGTGAGGGTCATGTTCTTTGACTTCTCCAGCGCCTTTAACACCATCCAGCCCCTACTGCTGAGGGACAAGCTGATGGAGATGGAGGTGGACATGCACCTGGTCACCTGGATTACTGACTACCTTACGGGGAGACCTACAACATGTCAGGATCAGGGACAGCTCCTCTGATACAGTGATCAGCAACATGGGAGCACCACAGGGGACCATCCACTCTCCAGTCCTGTTCACCCTGTACACATCATTGAGGACTTTGTGGTGTGGTGCAAAACAAACCATCTGCAGCGGCGTGGGATGTCCTGCTCTGTACTGAAGCTGCCGATCACCTGTGGATCCTCGTTTTGGACTATTGAGTATACTTTTGTGTTTATACTGCCTATTGGCCTGAGTGCTTGTGTTCTTATTGAGATGGATAATAAAGTATTTCGGTTACAGCCTCTGTCTCCTGCTGTCTCTGTCCCCACATCACATGCACTAACTAACTAACTAACTAACTAACTATCTATCTATCTATCTATCTATCTATCTATCTATCTATCTATCTATCTATCTATCTATCTATCTATCTATCTATCTATCTATCTGGTGGAGCAATCAAAGTTCAACTTATTTATTCCTTTACAAAGGCTCCTCCTCCCTGTACAACCTGCATGTTTGACGAAGGTACATACATGGATATAAAGTGTCATCATTATGAATGACTGTCATGTCTCCTTTATGCATACTGATCATGTCCATTGATTATTTCCAGTTACTGATCTGTTCTGCTCCTCTCTGGTTGGTTCTGTTCCCACTGCTCCTGGTTTATTGAGGCTTTGGACTGGTTTCTTGATTCTTTACTTATCCCATTTGTACTGGTTTTGCCTGTTCTTGATATCTGCACTTGTTTTCGTATCAGTTTAATGTCTTTGGATCTCCCATGTGTCACGGTCACAGCTCCGGACCCTTCCCTGTGGGCGTGTCGCTACGTTGTCTGCGTGTCGTTATGTCCATGTTTGTAGTTCCATGGGTATGGGTCGTTTGTGAGCGTGTTCGTAGTCGCACCGGTTTCATTTGCTTTTATTTAGAATTTGTTTAATCTGTACACAAATGAGACACTTTATATTATAAATGTAAATTATTTGAGTTATTGAAAACATGGCAGTAAACACCATGATTATTATACATACACAATCTTTAGTTTGTGGTTTATAAAGACATTCTATAAAGAAATGCTTAGACTCATGTTTATCATCATTTTGAAAAATGTGAAACAATGCAGTATATTTTTAAAATGTGAAGTAGAAAAACAATGAAATACAAGTTCAAACATGGTTATTAGCCATTATTGAAGGGTAAAGTATCTCCAAACCAGTCGAGAAGATGTAATGGAGAAGAAGGAACGTTTACTCAGGGAGCAAGATACTGGTCTCCTCACACACTGTACACTGGATTTCTAGGTCTGATTGTGAAATACTGACATGTTAAACCACCTGTGTTTTCCTCACAGATGCTCCTGCTTACACGTCCTCTCAATATCACCACAGTCACTTTAGACACTAAACTGAAGGAAGAGACACAGAGAAAGAACCAAAATCAAACATATTAAATGTTCTTCTCACAGACCCAAGACTCTGTCACAGCCCAAACACTTTAGTCTCTATAACAAATGTATGAATACAGTCTTCACATCTGCCTTAGACCATTTGTTTAATTTCAGGTCAAAGTCAAACCAGTTTGTGTGGTATATTAGTGTGTGACGGTGAGGAAGCAGCAGAAGGCTGGAGCAGCAAAGGGTTTAATGTCCATTAAATATAAAACATTACGGCAAGAAAACATAAAACATTACAGCCAGCAAACATAAAACAGCTCCCAACAGGCACAAATGAGGCACAAAATTAACTTGAGAAACACCTCCATGTACAGCATCTCTCTTATGTGCTCACACTGTCCGTCTTCAGGCCATGTCCAGGTGTGAGAGGAGATTATCAGAGAGTAATCGGACTCTGGGTGTGATTATCAGGGAGTAATCAGACTCTGGCTGAGATTACCAGGTAGTAATCAGACTCTGGATGGATTTCTTTTCCCCACACATCACAGCACTGAGCTGCTGCTCACTGATGGGCAGGTCCAAGAAGCGTGTTCTGGTGCGTTCACACACACACACACACACACACACACACACACACACACACTGAGCTCACGCCGAGTTCAAAAGCACACAGTCCAAACACATTTAACCAGCGAGTAACATTAAGCTACTACCTGCATGGAGCAACACAAGCTAATCGCTAGTCACATTTACCATTCAGAGCCGGAGTGGCTAATCGGGAGATTCGGGAGGATTCCCGATGGGCCGGCACATGTCAATCTCTAATTTGGGCTGATTGGGAGGGAAAAATAATTTTGGGCCGGATTTGGGCATGAAACTCCCGGGCTGAAAAAGGGCCCAGTCCGGCCCTGGTTGCAAACAAGTAAAACAGTCTGTTATTACTTGTAACGCGGGGGTGCGTGCGGAATGACGAGGCACAGAATCTGGCTCGCACACTCAAGCGTCACTTTATTTGAGTGATGGCTTCAGCGCACACAGCACACATACAACTTAAACACGCACGGGCAACACTCAGACAAAGATGAGCACAGGACACTGCGCAAACGCACATTAAATAGACGGTCAACACACATCCTCGTGATCTCGAGACAAGGCACAGGTGCGACTACGAACACACTCACAAACAACCCACACCCACATACATGGACATAACGACACGCAGACAACGTAGCGGCACGCCCACAGGGAAGGGTCCGGGGCTGTCACCGTAACATTACTCCATTACTCAATTACTCAATATTACCTTCACACAGCCTTCTTACAGTTCTACACCGTTGATATACTTTGGTAAATGACACTAAGTCTCAGGCTCTATATCATAACACCACGTTTTGTTCGTCTGGGGTGTTTTTTTCTCATCTCTCCTAGATAGGATGCACGAGAAGTGGTCCATATAATCAAACAAAAAGAGGGTATCATAAACATATATAATCAATAAATACCCTCTCAATTACTAATACATGAACTTCAATAAATGAACTACTTTTTGAAAGAACTCATCACTGCTCAATTTTTTTTTATCTATGAGTACAATGAAAATTTAAATCTAGTAAAAATGACTGGTTTTATTATCCATAACGCTTTAACAGAAAAACTCAGGCCACACTGCAGAACTGACACGAACAGAAATGTAAACGAAGAAAATAGTAATGAAACGAGAATAATAGCGGAGCTTTTAACTAGCTTGTTCACAGAGCAGGTCTCTCCCACGGTGCGAGGCGAGGTAGCAGGCTGAATGCGCAGCACTGGACAGCGCGACCTGTGGGAATAAATACACCACCACCTGATTATATGACAGGTGTCAGTACTCCGGTGATTGGGAAGGTAGGAGTGACCGAGACTGAGAGGGTGCGCTCCGTCTGGTTGTGGGTGTGTGTGTGACAGAGGGGAGTGTGTGTATGCGCCCTCTGGTGGCGTCCAGGCTGACCTACCGTGACAATGAACTACTTTTTTTAAAGAACTTATCATTGCTTAACCTATAATTTTTTTTATGTGTTAAAAAAAATTAAAATCATGATCTCATAATTATGTAAATATTTACTTCAAATGTTTTGCTGCACTCCTGTTTAATGAATAAATATTAAAACCAATAGTTTTTATATTAGTGCATGTTTCCCTGATTCAGGTACTTGATAGTAAACTGGCGCCATCTGGTGGAGAAATCACACTTTTTCAACTCCTTTATTTCTTTACAAAAGCTCCTCCTCCATGTACACACCTGCCTGTTTGAGGAAGTAAACCTGAGTGACACACTAGTTTTTATTAATTCTGTGTTCAGGTGAGTAATTAATATAATGAGAACCTCTTAAATCTGGTATTCACTTATTTCTGCCTTATTTATGAAAGGAGACTAAACTTCCTCAGCTGGATAAAGGACTACAGTGACTGATTCTCTCCTGTGCTACAGTGTTTATGACAGAAGACCTAAATGTGAAAGTGATGTTTGGGCAAAAGGAGACATTACAGACTGTAACTAAACTGTAAAAACTAAGGCAGTGTTAGCTGACGTTCTCCGATTCAATCAGGTGAATCAATAGTGAATTGGCGCCAGCTGGTGGAAAGATCATAAAGGTTTTCATCTTTTTGACTTATTTAAACAGTCCCCTCCTCCCTGTACACAGCTGCCCATTTAAGTGAGTAAATCTTTGAATGCCACACCTGTCTTGACTCACGTCTGTCATAAATGTTTTGATGATCTCTATACTCTGGCATCAACTCCTTAAACTCGCTAACCTGGATGAAGAACTACACTTAGCCTAAGGAATTGACGTTTGGGCAGAACGATCTATTACAGCAGCTGTTGGAGGAAATGGCTGCTACAAACACTCTGTCAGAAGAAGAGTTTTCATGTCCTGTGTGCTGTGACATCTTCAGGGAACCTGTTTTACTGCCATGTACCCACAGTGTGTGTAAAACCTGTCTGCAGCAGTTCTGGCAAACCAAGAGATCTCAAGAATGTCCAGTTTGTAGAAGAAGATCCTTTAATTCCAACCCTCCTCTTAATCTTGCACTAAAGAACCTGTGTGAGTCTTTTCTAGAGAGCAGGAGTCAGAGATCTTCAGCAGGGTCTGAGGTGATTTGCAGTCTGCACAATGAGAAACTCAAAGTCTTCTGTCTGGAGGACCAACAGCCTGTGTGTGTGGTGTGTCAGATTTCAAAGGCACATAAAACTCACGACTGCTGTCCAGTAGATGAAGCTGTTTGTGACTTTAAGGTATGAAACATACTATATATATTTAACTGTAATATCTGTTTTCTTCCATGGTTTAGATTATTTTGAAATGAATATTAAATAGGCTAGATTAAACCTGTCAGGGGATGGGATTTGAAATTAAATCAAACCTTCACAGTTATTATATTTAAAGTTTATTTATTCAAAATTAAAATATAAATAACATTTTTAGACACATACTGTAAATATATAGTATTACTATTTTACAGTAAACGAAACTTGGTCAAAGAGTAAACGTGGTATTCTTTTCATTCTTGACATTATTTTGTAATCTTTGTAATCTCCAGCACAGATACAGACACTGAGATTAAATCCTGTAAGACTTGTACCGTCCTCTGCCATTTTTACAGAACAAACTCAAGACCTCACTGGAGTCTCTACAGCAGCATCTGAAGGTCTTAGAGGAACATAAACAAGCCAGTGAGAAAACAGCAGCACACATTAAGGTGAAAGGTCACTCTGAGTTCTGAATGGTGCTGTGATCACTGTCCACGTACACCATAATGAAACACACACATTTGGACAGTTAATATTTCCTCATCATCTCCCATTCCAGTATCAGGCCCAGCACACAGAGAGGCAGATAAAGGAGGAGTTTGAGAAGATCCACCAGTTTCTAAGAGATGAAGAAGCAGCAAGAATAGCTGCACTGAAGGAGGAAGAGGAGCTGAAGAGTCACATGATGAGGAGGAAGATTGAGGAGATGAGTGGAGAAATAGCATCTCTTTCAGATCAAATCAGAAACACAGAGAAGGAGATGGAAGCTGAGAACATCCCGTTCTTACTAGTAAGAATCACTCAGTCTGTATCTTTCTCCCTCTCTCTTTCTCTCTCTCTCTCTCTCTCTCTCTCTCTCACACACACAAACACACACACACACACAAATGCATAAATAAAATGTTTTGACAATTGTTTTAGTTTGTGTGAGTGTGTGTGTGTGTAAGGGTCTTTAGACACATTGATGTTATTATCATATAAGGAAGATGCATGTTTGACCCTCATATAAACAAAATGACTAAAATTTGATTTCACTTTCTGTGTTTGTCCCTCTGTTTCCTTCTCAGAACGTGTCGTCCACATTGAAACAGTACGTGATTATTATTTCTGTTCTGCCCTCATTAAAGAGTTCCCCTTCCTTAATTAGACAGACAGATGACTCCTACAACGCACCAGTTGGATTTGGAGAATTTATTCAAATCAACAGAGTGCAAAGGGGTAAACTAAAATAAAGAAGCAAAATAAGACACACAATCAGCAAAAAATATGTACTTATTACCATATCTAGTACATCTACTTCAAGCATAAAGCCTAGAACTAGCCTAGCAAGATACTAACTAGCTTAACATATGAAATAGCGAGATGCTAAATGATCAACAACGGTTACATCAATGAAATTACAAACTGCAGAAATATACACATCTTATGTTTATACATAAACATATCCATGAAAATACTGACAGACGATGCTTCTACAAGTGATTTCACACGACGATGGGCGCAAATATGTAAGCTGTTAAATCTTCCGTGTTCAAAACTGGTCTGACAAACAAAACAAAACTAACGGTCACATTCTATATACGTCACAGGCTTACCGTAAATCTCAAACGCCACCTAGTGGCAAGAAAGGTAAATAACACATAGAATACTTTTACAATGAACCCAGTCCAGAACACTCCCCGCCTGGTATCTAAAAAGATGCCACCTTTTATCCAGGTGAATTTAGGTACTATAAACACTAATCAGTCTCTGGGGAAAGTAGGACGACCTCAGAGACTGGCCGCAGAAAAGTCTGGCTTGACCCGTCCCTTAAAGTCTTGAACTCCACCTTCCTTACCCTCCCGTCCGTGCTGGGGAAAGTCTCGATGATGATGCCCATGGGCCAGTTGTTCCTCTGCAACTGGTCATTTTTCAAGAGGATAACATCCCCTTCTTTCAAATTGCATGTCTCCTTTCTCCACTTCCTGCGTCTCTGCAGAGTGGGGAGGCTTCCATCGATGCCAAAAGGTGGTGGCGAGGCTTTGGACCTGCCTTCACTGCTTGCCGTAGAGGTCCTTCTTGTCGAATTCACCCTTGGGAGGAGGGAGGGCACCAACCTTCTGCGTGAGAAGTGTTGCAGGCGTCAGGATGAATGGGGAGTTGGGGTCTGTCGACACAGGAACCAGAGGGCGGGCGTTTAGAATAGCTGAGACCTCTGCCATGAGCGTGGTCAGGACCTCGTGCGTGAGCCTTTCTGGGCCGGCCTTCAACAGCATCGCGTCTAGGATCCGCCTCGCCAGTCCTATTAGTCCAGGGGTCACCAACCTTTTTGAAACTGGGAGCTACTTCTTGGAGACCAATTATTGCGGAGGGCTACCAGATGAATTCGCATCAATCAATCTAATGAAAAGTTGTTGAGCGGGGGGGGGGGGGGGGGGGGGTGCGAGTGCGAGTGTCAATTGCTAAGCGGGAAGACCGCTAGCAACCGCGGCCAATCTATAATAGTAGCAAAAACATAAACGATGCAGCGCTTTGGTGCATGGCACTATAGTGAGCTATTTTTAAAACAAGCCCGCAGGCGACTCGTGACGTCCTCGCGGGCGACATGGTGCCCGCGGGCACCACGTTGGTGACCCCTGGATTAGTCGTTCCCAACTGCCCCCCATGTGCGAAGAGTGTGGTGGGTTGAAGATCCACTTACACCCATTGTCACCGAGATATCCTTGCACTTCCTTGTCGCTGGTCACAGAGTTCATCTGCAACTCCTTACAGGCGCCGACGAAGTTGGTGCCACAATCGCTCCTGATCTGTTTCGCTGGCCCTCTTAGTGAGAAGAACCGTTGTAGAGCGTTGATGAAACTCGAAGAGTCCATTGACTCCAGAACTTCTATATGTGTGGCTCTGGTGCTCATGCACGTAAAAAGTGCAGCCCATCTTTTGCTGCTGGCCAATCCGCCCCTGGTCCGAAGACGTCCACACCCACAAATGTGAAGGGAGGATCTGTGCTTAGGCGGTCGGCAGGTAAGTCGGCCATCTTTTGAGTCTCCATCTTCCTTTCTTTCTTCTACATGTGACACAGTGATGAAGGATGCTGTAGATACGACGTTTCCCACTAATAATCCACAGCCCTGCCGCTCGCACCGCACCCTCGGTGAGGTGCCGCCCTTGGTGCTGGACCTGCTCATGATAATGCCGGATTAGCAAGGTTGTGACATGGCTCTGCCCAGGTAAGATTACAGGACTAACCTCTCTGCTACCCATGTTTGCCTTGGACAAGCGCCCTCCAACCCTGAGGATGCCTGCACTGTCAAGGTAAGGACACAGGCTAAGGAGCGGGCTCTGCTTGGGAATGTCTATTCCTCCCCTAATGCATTCCAAAGTCTCCGCGAAGGCATCTTGTTGGACCGACCGTATTATGATGTTTCTCGCTTCCTCCAAGTCTTCTGTAGGATTGGGCCCTTCATGCATGTGCCAACCCTTGCAGCTGCCCTGTGTGAAGGAGTTTAGCAACTGCTCGATTGAGTGACCGCCAGCTGGAGAACCTCTCAAAATGTGTAGGGCCGAGTTGCTTAGTGGTAACCCTGTTGAAATGACAAGTGATCTGCGGGCGGATGTCAGAGTCAGAGTTAGGGTCGACCAAGTCAAAGGAACTAGACGTTGGTTCAACTTCATTAGCTGTCAACAGGAATGGTGGTCCGCGTAGCCATGTGGTGTGAGTTAGACTGCCTGCAGGGACTGCTCGTGAGCCGTGGTCAGCAGGGTTTTGGCCGGAGGGCACGTACTTCCATTGATTAGGGCTTGTTGACCTCCTAATTCGCTGCATCCTATTGCTCACATAAACATGGAATCGTCTTGATTCATTGTGGATGTAGCCTAGGACCACTTTACTATCCGTGTAAAAGGTCACAGCATCGAAGATGGTGTCCATCTCATCTACAAGTGTGTCTGCAATCTCTACAGCCAGGACCGCAGCACACAGCTCGAGCCTTGGGACTGTGGTTTCTGGACGTGGAGCGAGCTTGGCCTTGCCAAACATGAACCCAACTTCCACATCGCCACTCATATTGGCTGTCCTCACATAAGCAACAGCAGCTATAGCAGTGGTGGAAGCATCACAGAATACACACAGGGCCTTATTACTTACTTGGCGGAGAGAGATGGAGGTGTATTGACGCGGGATCTTGAGCTGTTCAAGTTCCTTCAGAGAGTCCCTCCACAGTTTCCATTCCCTGTACCTTTCCTCAGGAAGAGGGGCATCCCAGTCGCATGACTCGGTGGTAAGCCCTCTCAGTATGGATCTTCCTCGAATGCTCACAGGAGCAGCAAAACCTAATGGGTCGAACAGACTGTTTACTGTCGACAGGACCCCACGTCTTGTGTATGGCTTTTCTCCATCAGCAACGCGGAAGGTGAACACATCATCTGAAACATCCCAGCTCACCCCTAAACTTCTCTGCATGGGAAAGGGATCTATGCTAAGATCCAGGTCTTTCACCCCTTTAGCCAGGTCGTCAGAAGGGAAAGCTCTCATCACACCCACCCTGTTAGATAAGATCTTGTGAAGCCGGAGGTTGGAGATAGCCAACATGGATTGAGTATTGTGAAGAAGAGTGATGGCCTCCTCTTCTGAAGAGACAGACAGGAGGCCATCATCAATGTAGAAATTCCTCTCAACGAATAGCCTAGCCTCTTTTCCATACTCCCTCTCTCCTTCTGCAGCAGCTCTTCGGAGCCCATATGCGGCTACGGACGGTGACGGGCTATTTCCAAAGACATGTACACGCATCCTGTACTCAATGACATCATCATCCAGGTCATTATTACGATGCCAGAGGAAGTGCAGAAAATTCCGATGGTCCTCACGTACTACAAAGCAATGGAACATCTGCTGGATGTCAGTGGTTACTGCTACTGGCTCCCTCCTAAACCGTAGCAATACCCCGAGCAAACTGTTGTTCATGTTTGGGCCCGTAAGAAGGACATCATTGAGGGACACCCCTTGGTATTGCGCGCTGGAGTCAAATACCACCCTCACCTGCCCAGGCTTCTGAGGATGATATACTCCAAAGAACGGTAGATACCAGCACTCCTCATCTGGTGGGGAAGGTGGTGCTACTTCAGCATGACCATTCTCAAAGAGCTTGCTCATGAACTCAATGAAATGCTCTCTCTTTTCTGAGTGTTTCCTTAGCGTCCTGGTAACTGCAGCAAGACGAGTCCTTGTCTGCTCACAGTTGTTTGGCAGACGCTGGCGTGGGCTCCGGAAGGGGAGAGGAGCCTCCCAGCTGTTGTCATCACCCTGTTTCAGTTCCTTCTCCATAATTGTCAGGAAGGCAATATCTTCCATAGATGGGGCCGTCTTCTCATCATCTCTTGTGTTACAGAAGATGAACTTCCCCATGAGTCGGGTTTTGTCATTTGGCAGGGATGGTTGATTGGAGAATGAAGGATCCTGAAACTGGCCAATGAGATTGAGCTTCTCCTTGAGTTCGATCTTGTTGGGGCAGGGACAAAGGACACTGGGACGCCCATTCTCAAGAACATAAGTTCTGTAGACATTCACAGGCGAGGGTGCGTGCGCGCCATTAATACACACATCCCCTACTATCACCCAGCCGAGGGCTAATCGCTGGGCAAAGGGAGCATGTGGGGGGCCATTGCGCTGTTCAAGAACCTTGTGCACCTGGATCATGTCTCTTCCTAAAAGGAGTAAGATCTCGGCCTCCGGATCAAGAGGAGGTATTTTTGAGGTGAGGGACTTCAGGTGTGAATGGTGCATCACAGCAGCTGGCGTAGGTATCTCTGCCCTATTGTCAGGCAGTTGATCACACTCAATGAGTGTAGGTAGAGCTAGACTGTTTTTTTCATCAGCCGACTCCACGATGAACCCCCTGGCTCTGTGGCCGGCGGCCTCTGACACACCAGCACAGGTTTTGAGTGTGTAAGGAGAAGTGTCGTTGGCTATGTTGAACATCTCAAAGAATGATGACCTGGCTAGTGACCTATTACTCTGGTCGTCCAGGATGGCATATGCTCTCCTTTTCTCCTCAGGTCGGTCTTTAGGATATACGTAGACCAGACTAATTTTAGCGCATGACTGTCTCCACAGACCTCTGTGCAGATTGAGGTAGTGACTGAAGCGGAAGAAAGTCCTTCTCCCTCCCCGCCATGCTCTTCTGAGGAGCCGCTAGCAGGCTTTGTCGACCATGGTGCAGGACCGGCATGAAGGGCTGCGATGTGCTTGTCACTGTTGCATTCAGAGCACTGGATGATGTCCTTGCAGTCCTTAGCTTGGTGAGAGGTTGAAGAACAACAACGGAAGCAAATACTATTTTCTCTAAGGAAGGCCTTACGCTCGTCCAGCAGTTTTGCTCTAAAGGCTCTACACTTAGATAGGGGGTGGGGCTTTTTATGTATGGGACACTCTTTATCAAAGTTGCCTGAACCCTTAGTCTCGCTCTCCTTGGGGTGATTGGCCACCTCTATTTTATGCACAGCTACGGATTTAGCTGACCTAGGTGAGTATTTCTCCCCTCTAGGTGGCGTATTGTGGGGCACTGCTGCAGCAAAGCTCGGATCGTTCCTCATCCTTGCTTCTGAACGAATGAAGTCGGCAAACACAGAAAAGGGTGGGAAGATGGCGTGGTGTTTTTCTTTATACTTAGTACCGTGCACCATCCACTTCTCCTGCAGGTTAAATGGCAATTTTTCCAAGATAGGGTTAATGCCTTGCGCAGTGTCCAGGTAAGCTAAGGCAGGCAGGAACCCATCCTCTTTGGCTGCCTGTATCTCCAGGAAAAGGTCGCCTAGCTCTCGTAGTTGCTTGGGTTCTTTATTGGAGAACTTAGGGAATTGTTCAAGCTTGTGGAAGAGAGCCGCCTTCATGGCCTCTGGTGATCCATAAACCTCCTCTAATCTCTGCCAGACCATACTGAGGGCCTGACTTGGGTCATTGATACGAACTGACCTCAATCTCCTAGCGTGATCCGTCGACTCTGGACCAAGCCATTTAATCAGAAGGTCAAGCTCCTCACTAGGTTTCAGACCCAGATCTTCAATGGCGTTAGAGAAGTTGGACCTCCAAGCCCAGTAATTTTCGGGTTTGTCATTGAACTTTGTGAGTCCAGCTGTGAGTAGCTCACGGCAAGCTAAGAACCTTCCCAGCACTGATGCATCAGCACTGGGTTCTCCTCTCCGTGGATAACTATAATCCCCTGTATCTTGCCTGGGCGTCCATCGGTTCCTTGGTTCAGATGCCGTGTGTGGTGCAACATGACCTCCTTCACTTCTCGGTGTGAATTGCACTGGCGGCCGCCTTGAATGAGCAGCTGTTACCGTTGGCATTGTGGCTTTTACGGACAGACGTTGTGTCTCACTTAGGCTTAGTAGCTTGTGATGTCTCTGGAAATCATCACCAGAGTTGAGGTTAGCAGCTGCTGAGGAAGTTAAGGCAGCCTTTACATCCTGCTCTGGGTCATCAGTGCTCGCATCTGATTTAATATAAGCACACTGTTCTTGAACATATTTCTTTGTTCTCTCAACTGAATGACAGAGTGACCATTGGTCGACATTATAAACCCTAGTGAGCTCCCCCATAGCTGCCAAATCTACTGCCGATTCAAAAACATTAGCTTCGGCACAAGCAGCATCAGCCTCCTTCTCTTGCTGTATAGCCTCCAATGTGGCATCGAGACGCGTCTCCTCTACTTTCAGTTGAGCCTTTTTAAATTTAATATCAATTTCCCTCTGTGCATGCAATGCCCTTGCCCGTGCGGCTTCAGCTTTAGCTCGTGCTTCTATTGCAGCAAAGCTAGCTGCAGATCTTACAGAGTGCTTTGATGATTTTGTTATATTTGATGAATGAGAACACTCTGATCTCGTTTCATACTTATTTTCCCCTGTTGCTGACATCTTGACACTAGTAGATGTAGAAGAGGCAGAATATCTTACTCACTGTTGTAGAAATCACAGAGGAGTCCGTCTTTTACTGTTCTGCCCTCATTAAAGAGTTCCCCTTCCTTAATTAGACAGACAGATGACTCCTACAACGCACCAGTTGGATTTGGAGAATTTATTCAAATCAACAGAGTGCAAAGGGGTAAACTAAAATAAAGAAGCAAAATAAGACACACAATCAGCAAAAAATATGTACTTATTACCATATCTAGTACATCTACTTCAAGCATAAAGCCTAGAACTAGTGGGTGTGTGGGTGAGGACAGCTGGTTCGGGATCGGGGGCTGGTCGTGCCCGGTTCACTCCCGGATGCTCCCCTGAGATTACTGCACCACTCCAGTGGGGGGGTGCCTTGGGGTTCCGGGGTCCGGCTTGGCCCCCCGGCGTGGGGACGGTTGGCCCGCTCCCCTGGGCGGTTGTGGTTCGGGGCGGCCGGGTGCTCCTCGGCGGGAGGTGGGCCCGGCCGGGTGGTGGGTGGCTTTCCGGGCGAGTGGCGCCGTGGCTCTGCCGCTGGCCCATGACGGGGGGGCATCCTGGGGGGGGGCTCTGTTCCCCTGGACCTGCGCTCCTTGACTGGTGGGGCGCTGTCCGGGGTCTCTCTCTCCCACCTGCGGGGGCGGGCATGTGAGGGTTTCTGGGAAGTGCGGCTCTGGTACTCCACCGCTCCTTGGGGGGCCGTGGGCGGGTGGGATTCCCGGGTCTTTCTCTGCTCACCTCTGGCCTCTGGGGGAGTCTTGTCGCAGCTATCCACCCTTGCTGGTAAGTACATTCCATACATCTATCCTATGTTGCACTTTTAGGTTGCACATAAACACACTCACACACACACCCATACATTGCACTCATTTGTACTATATGTATTTGGTTTACTTTCTGTTCTTCTTTGCAGTGGCCATTTGAGCTGGTTGCGTGTTTTATTTTATTATTATTATTATTTTATTTTTTATTATTATTATTATAATAAATTTTTTTTTTCTTTTCTTTCTTTTCCTGCCTCTTTGTCTTTTCCCTTTTTATTCTTTCTCTCCCCCTCTTTTCTTGGTCCACCTAACCCCAATAATTATCACTTTGCATATTGTTATCACTATATTATATATTGTTATCACTACACTATATATTATACAAAATTGTTATAATTGCCATTTAAATCTGTACATAAAAACAAAGTTGTCCTCCAAAAATGGGGGGGTGGAGGTGGGCCATAAAATAAAAAAAAGGGAAAAAATAAAAAATAAATAAATAAAAATAAATAAAGCCTAGAACTAGCCTAGCAAGATACTAACTAGCTTAACATATGAAATAGCGAGATGCTAAATGATCAACAACGGTTACATCAATGAAATTACAAACTGTGCAGAAATATACACATCTTATGTTTATACATACACATATCCATTAAAATACTGACAGACGATGCTTCTACAAGTGATTTCACACGACGATGAGCGCAAATATGTAAGTTGTTAAATCTTCCGTGTTCAAAACTGGTCTGACAAACAAAACAAAACTAACGGTCACATTCTATATACGTCACAGGCTTACCGTAAATCACAAACGCCACCTAGTGGCAAGAAAGGTAAATAACACATAGAATACTTTTACAATGAACCCAGTCCAGAACAATTTCTGTTTGATCTCCATATTGTTACACATTGTGTTTGTTATTCTGATACATTCAGATCTTCACTATGTGGTCTCTGTTATTTCAGAAACATGATATAAGACGGTATTTAAAAAAATAAAAATACATTGATACTGATTATGTGCAAAAAGTGGTTAGATACACTGATATGTTTAATGAAAGATAATAAAACAGCTTTATACATTTCCAGTGAAATTTTTTTCATGTGTTAATTTAAATGTTAAATAATTTGAATATGATATATGATAAAATATTATGCTAATACAGCTTTATACACTTCCAGAGTTCATCACACCCCAAAGGAACATGAGATGGTGTCAGGAGCTCTGATCAATGTTGTAAAACATCTTTCCAACCTGAAGTTCAGAGTCTGGGAGAGAATGCAGACGATTCTCCAGTACTGTGAGTTTTGGTGTTCTTTGATTAATTAGAGTAATTCTGTTCTCCTTATAAATAGAACTCTATAGAGAGAGAAACATTAACATTGTGTGTTTGGTAAATGAACTATTCCAGTATTAAAGGCTGTATTAGTATAAACAGTGAGGGGGACGACCAATTGACTGCTGGTCTGAGGAGAGACAGTCAGTCCATGAGGAGATCTACACTACCCACTCTCCACCTCTACACACCACCCACTCTCCCCTCTACACACCACCCACTCTTCCCTCTACACACCACCCACTCTCCACCTCTACACCACCCACTCTCCACCTCTACACACCACCCACTCTCCACCTCTACACACCACCCACTCTCCACCTCTACACACCACCCACTCTCCACTTCTACACCACCCACTCTCCACCTCTACACACCACCCACTCTCCACCTTTACACACCACCCACTCTCCACCTCTACACCACCCACTCCCCACCTCTACACACCACCCACTCTCCCCTCTACACACCACCCACTCTCCACCTCTACACACCACCCACTCTCCCTTCTACACACCACCCACTCTCCACCTCTACACACCAACCACTCTCCACCTCTACACCACCCACTCTCCACCTCTACACACCACCCACTCTCCACCTCTACACCACCCACTGTCCACATCTACACACCACCCACTCTCCCCTCTACACACCACCCACTCTTCCCTCTACACACCACCCACTCTCCACCTCTACACCACCCACTCTCCACCTCTACACACCACCCACTCTCCACCTCTACACCACCCACTCTCCACCTCTACACACCACCCACTCTCCACCTTTACACACCACCCACTCTCCACCTCTACACCACCCACTCCCCACCTCTACACACCACCCACTCTCCCCTCTACACACCACCCACTCTCCACCTCTACACACCACCCACTCTCCCTTCTACACACCACCCACTCTCCACCTCTACACACCACCCACTCTCCACCTCTACACACCACCCACTCTCCACCTCTACACCACCCACTGTCCACATCTACACACCACCCACTCTCCCCTCTACACACCACCCACTCTCCACCTCTATACACCACCCACTCTCCACCTCTACACCATCCATTCTCCACCTCTACACACCACCCACACCCCATCACCCTGAGTCTGACCCTATAGGGCTGTATGAAGTGGGACGTGGGTCCTTGAGACTCCAGGCTAAGGGGCTTCCCACAATCCTCCATCAATCCTCCATCCTATTAAGAGGAGTCGTAGTGCTCAGAGGAGTGTGGTTGTGAAGTTGGAGATCCTAGCAGTGCTGACAGATGGAGGTGGAGGAGGTTCTACACCCACACTGTTCCAGGACCAGGACACACCACTCCAAACACCCAGACACATCTTCACCTCCCCACAGCCCAGAGTCCAGCTGAGCCCAAGCAGACACCCCTGCTCCAGCCTCTATGGGTCGGCGCCCCCCCAGGGACCAACAGGTTCCCTTCATGTCAGCCAGGACCCTCCCTTGTCTGTTTGTCTGTCCCTGTCGGTGTGTATCCCTGTCGCCATCTTAGTGTCTGTCCATGTCCCTGTCTGTGTCTCTGACACCATGTTTGTGTCAGTACCTGAGTTTTCCTTGGTGTTGTTGTCTCCGCATCACTGTGTCTGTCTTTCTGTGTCACTGTGTCTGTCCTTGTTGTTGTGTGTGTCGCCCCCTGTTGTCCTGGTGAGGGTGTTGTAGTTGTAGCACGTCGGTGGACTCCTCCCTGGAGGATCTGCTCCTGGGGGGTCTGGACACTGTGATCCTCGTCCTCTGGTCCCGTCCTTCAGTCTGGGGACAGTCCACTGGTGTTAGTCTCTCTGGGAGTAGCGCCCTTTAGTGGGGGGACTGTAACAGTATCCACCCAATAATGAGGACACACACACACTTCAGTACACACATACAGTGTGACACTCAGTGTAACAGTAACACTGCACTAGTTAAGTGTCACATGTGATACTCAAATAATGAATCTAAGATATGTAGAAATATATTAATGAATAAAATAGACACAATTTCAATTGTCAAAACAACAAGCACACAAGTACTGCAGGGGTGTGTGGTGAACACACATCACCATCACTTCCCTCTTATCAACCTACTGCAGCATTTCACTCAGAGTAAAGGGCCTGCAGTCTGTAGATGTGACCTCATCACATAAACACATGAAGAACATGATGATTCATTCTGTTCTCTCTCCTCAGACCCTGTTACTCTGGACCCCAACACTGCACATCCAGACCTCCACCTGTCTGATGATCTCACTACTGTAGAACGCAGACCACACAAATCACTGCTTCCTGATAATCCAGAGAGATTTGATGAGTGTGCGTGTGTCCTCGGCTCTGAGGGCTTTAACTCAGGGACACACTGCTGGGATGTTGATGTTGGAGACAATGAAATATGGGAACTGGGTGTAATTAGAGAGTCTGAATGTAGAAAGGGACGGAAGGTCTGGGAGTCAATGTGGAGTCTGAACTACAGGAAATACATTGGTAAATACTGGACACGCTGCCCAGGACAACAAGGTTACTACATCACATCTAGAGAGAAAGTGCAGAGGGTCAGAGTTCAGCTGGACTGGGACAGGGGGAAAGTGACATTCACTGATCTTCTAACCAGTTCACACCTGTGCACTATAACACACACTTTTACTGACACTGTTTTCCCTTTATTCTGGAATTACAGTTCCTCTCCTATGACGATCTTACCAGAAAATATATCAGTAACAGTGGAACAGTAAAATTAATGTTGCCTTGAATTAATCTGCATACATGTAATAATGAACATTATATTTATAATTATATATTTTGACTATATCTTAGAAAATTCAACACGTTTTTCCTCAAAATATTAGAATCATGACTTTCATTATTAACTATTGACTTAGAAAATATAATTTTTTAATTTCTCTTTGTCATTTCATTTTTATAACCTGAATCATCAGAAAGTTTGAGTCCACTGAATGTGAATGTATTACATGTGAGAAATATGGATCTGATGTCCTGACTGGAATCTCTTACCATAATGATACTATAATAAATAATGTTCAGCAGTCCAAGTGTATAAGGTTGATGATCATTCTGCTGTATTGTCCCTGATTAAGTGTTTGATCTGTGTTTTCCTGATCTCTGTCACGTTACAGCCCCTGACTCCTCCCCTTTGGGCGTGTATTTATGTCGTCTACGTCTAGTCGTCTGCGTCTGTGGATCTTCGTGGGTGTGGATGTGTCGGAATGTGTTAATTCGTCTCAACTGTGGCTCGTCTCGTGATCACTCTGGGCTTATGTGGTTTGTCTATTGAATGTGCGTTCGCGCAGTGTCCCGTGCTCGTCTTTGTCTAAGTCATACACGATAATGTGTCTATAGTTGTGTGTGCGCTATCCGCGCTAAAACTTTTATGTTAATAAACGTGGCGTTCATCAAGCAAGGATTCTGTGCCTCGTCCTTCGCCCTCCACCGAGCATCACAGAAAGACGAGCCGACCAATCGAACGCCAGGATACACGACCCGTGCCAAGAAGGGGAAGAGGCCCAGCAGGCACCACCATGCCTCTTCCCCTGCACAGCACCGCAAAGCCCCAGTGACCAGCGAGGAGATGCAGCAGGACCCGTTGTGCGCGCACCTGCTGCGTCAGGCTCGGGACACCAAGGTGGCTTCGATGGCGAAGCCACGGTGAGGATGTGGAAGGAGCGACACGGCTCTCCCACTAGAGACTGCTCGCCTCTGGCACTTGGCTCCCTAGAGCTCTGCTCAGCAGAGAAGACCCCCGAGAGCGAGTTCGAGGGAGTAGAGACGGAGGAGTACTCCAAAAAGGAGGAAAGCCCTCCTCCATCTGCGTACTCGGCCCCCACCGAGTATTATGGTGAGGGCGAGGAAGAAGAACGCCTTCCTCCGTCCAAGTACTCGGACGGTGAGCCGTACACGGAGGACGAGAACGGTGAGCCGTGCACAGAGGAGGAAGACAGTGACCCGTGAACGGAGGAGGAGGACTTGAGTCCGCCCCCCTCGGAGTTCTCCGGGGAAACCGTGAGGGGGAAGAGAGGGTGCAAGGAGGAAGTCTGTCCCTATCCCTCTGAGGGGAGCACTATGGACTGGTCCCGTGACGAAACCCCGGTGGAGCCAATGATCTGGTGTTCAGGCGGTGAAGAAGAGGAAATGGAGGAAGAGAGCACCACTCAGGAGGCCAGATCAGGGGAGCGATCACCAGGGTGTAGGGGTTTCACCTACTAATACTTGAAAGTAGATATAATTTGTTTTACCATAATTATTAATCAGTCTCATTAATTTTAGAATCAGTCTCATATTCTAATTATACCAGAACCACAAGTTTAGTTCTCAACTAAAGGTAGTTAATGGTTTGGTATCTGAAGGATTTAACTATGAATTCTTTGGAGGTTTTGGCAACAACCACTTTTGAATGACAAACACAGACAATTTGGTGAAAATAAATGATACATTTATTTAAAACCAACTATTCTAAAACAAACAGCATCAACAAGGACCAGTATATTTACAGTGAAGACTGGGTATCTAGTGTGTGTGTGTTTGTGTGTGTGTGTAAAAAGGGGAGGAGAGTAAATGTTTGCACGCGCATGTGCACGTGTAAGGAGGCGGGAGTTGTAGGCTGTGTTCGAAATAGTCTACTACATACTACTGGCGTACTGATCGAGCCCCAAATCAGTATGTCGTATGCAGTATGTGACCAAAATGAAAATTTCCAGTACGCGAAACATACCCGGATGACCTACTACTTCCGCAAAATATTCCAGTACGTGAACAGAGCTATCTTCGTGGTGTACTGCATCCCATCATGCAACGCTACGTTCACGTGACCCCGTAGTGTGCTTTGCTTTTGTCGCATACTGGAAACTGTACTGCATACTACTACGAGGACCAGTATGCAGTATCCAGTATTTACTGAGTCCAGTATGCAGTATCCAGTATGTAGTAATCTATTTCGAACACAACCGTAGTCTCAGTTCTCCTATGGACAACAAAGCAACTAAAATGGCGCCGACTTTAAACAGTAGAGCAGCGCGACTATGTTAATGAGCTCAGCTGGTTTATTCCAACGTGGTCAGAACAAAGAGTAATGGAACTGGCTTAATAACTAAAAAGTAATGTGGTGTGTCTGAGAATGGGGAAGACTACAAGTTGTCCATTAATCAGATAACACAAAACACTGAGGTTTTAGTTAAACTTAGATAAGTCTGCAGTTCAAGTAACTTTGCCCTTTTATAAACTATGCCCAGCGGTTAGAGTCTCACGTGTTGAGGATTTGGGGTAGTGTCGTCGTCCTCCCTGAATTAGGAGGGAATTTTCACCGCAGGCTCCTCGTTGATAAAGCGACGTCGTCCAGGTGTGCTGGGGAATCGTCCAGGAATGCGAGTCTCGTTCACGGTTTAACTACAGGGAATTGATCGCCTTTGTTTCAGTCCGTGTGGCCGCGTTAACAAGCTTAATTGAAGTAGTTCGGTGAATCTGTTGCCGCGGTAACGTTGATCGGTTGATGGTTAGATTACACCGTAACTTGGGCTCGTTAATGAAGTAATACGACTCTCAGCTGTTTGCTGTTAGTCGTAGCAAAGTTCGCGTGTTCTCAAAGAAACCCGGAGAGAGAGAGAGAATTACGGAGCCTCTCTTTAATAGGTCTAACCTCGGTGCAGGTCAAACCAGAGAGAGAGAGATTGATGGCTGATCAGGGTATTTAAGTACCTGGAAACCCTACTTTAGACACACCCTTTCTTCCGTCAAAGCAAGCTTGTTCCATGTGTTGCCAGTGGTACTGCCACCTGCTGGTTTAGCATGGTACCTACATACCTATTCTGAATAACCCCAGGTTCCCCCCTTCACGCACTGACCCAGCTTTTTCTACCTGGTCTACAAAAGGTCTCATTAAAATCAGCAATTTGTATACAGATAATATATTCATGTCCTTTTCTGATTTGTCAGTCAAATACAGTCTGCCCATTACTCATTTGTTTCGATTCTTTCAGATTAGACACTACTTGCAAAAACTTTTTCCCCACTTCCCTAATCGCCCTCCTGAGTCATATATTGACCAAATCTTTAGTTATGATCTTTCTCAAAAGCATATAATATCATGTCTTTATAGATTAATAAGTAAAATACATTCTGTTCCTGAAGACCCCCGTAAACAATCCTGGGAGAGAGACCTGGGAATTGCTATTTCAGATAACCTATGGTGCCAAATATTGAAAAGGGTTCATTCTTCTTCAATTTGTGCAAGACACGGGCTCCTACAGTGCCAAATAGTACACAAATCACATCTTACCAACGCCAGATTAGCGCACATCTTCCCAGACAGGAGTGATGCATGTGAAAGGTGCAACCAGGGCGGCGGGTGGTGATGTGGGGCGGGGTGAGGGATGGCAGGAGATGGGAATTATAGTTCTGGATTACACAGTCATATGTATGTACTGTTTAAATTGCATACATGTTTGTTTATGACTTTTATTTTCTGTTGAGGTTATGCCGTTATGTAATGTTGTGCTTTTCCAGTTGCAAAACCTAATAAAAAAAATAAATAAAATCTTCTTCTTCTGGATTTATGCAGTCACTTATGTGGTCAACCAAACCTGCTTGTCAGATCTCTGAGACGATGTAAGCATCAGGAGATACAGCCATAGAAACTAAGACCAATGCACTGTATGCACAGTACATTCTATCGCCTGACATGCCAAGTTCACAGGACGGTTATAAAAATATTCTACAGTAAAAAACCTTCTTCTTCTGGATTTATACAGTCACTTAGGTGGTCAATCAAACCTGCTCGTCAGATTTCTGAGACGATGTAAGAATCAGGAGATACAGCCATAGAAACGTACAATACATTCTATCGCAGCGACATAATGAAACTACCGCATTATTTTTTAAGGTGGAACGGAAAGTGCGAATAAGACACTGGCGAATAAGGAACCAACTTCAGCCTCGTGCTGAATATTCATTGTGTGATTTGTTTGTAACTTGTGCATTCGTCTGTATAATTTGTTTTTGTGTAATTTGTGTGTTAACGGGCCGCCCAATGGAGGATGGGTTCCCTTTTGAGTCTTGGTCCTCCCAAGGATTCTTTCCATGTAAAAACACGCTTTTATATTCATTGGGACATGGCAAAAATATTTTATTTTATACACAGACATTCCAGTTTTCTCTGACTCAGATTTAATTGAGTCTGTCATACCTCATTTTGCACAGCAGGTGTCACTAGTGAGAACGAGTTAACGAGGCTTCGGGTAATGAACCTTTTGGTGAACCTTTTAGCAGGAAAGCCCCATTGGTTAATGAAGCCTCGTTTTGCCATCACTAGAGGTAGCAGGCTGAATGCGCAGCACTGGACAGTGAGACCTGTGGGAACAAATACACCACCACCTGATTATGTGACAGGTGTCAGTACTCCGGTGATTGGGAAGGTAGGAGTGACCGAGACTGAGAGGGTGCGCTCCGTCTGGTTGTGGGTGTGCATGTGACAGAGGGGAGTGTGTGTATGCGCCCTCTGGTGGCGTCCAGGCTGACCTACCGTGACAATTAACTACTTTTTTTAAAGAACTTATCATTGCTTAACCTATAATTTTTTTAATGTGTTCAAAAAAAATTAATAATGTAATTATGATCATGTTATGATCTCATAATTATGTAAATATTTACTTCAAATGTTTTGCTGCACTCCTATTTAATGAATAAATATTAAAACCAGAAGTTGAATTAGTGCATGTTTCCCTGATTCAGGTACTTCATAGTAAACTGGCGCCATCTGGTGGAGCAATCACACTTTTTCAACTCCTTTATTTCTTTACAAAGTCTCCTCCTCCCTGTACACACCTGCCTGTTTGAGGAAGTAAATCTTGGAGTGACACACTAGTCTTTATTAATTCTGCGTTCAGGTGAGTTATAAATATTATGAAAACCTCTTAACTCTGGTATTTACTTCTTTCTGCCTTATTTCTAAAAGGAGTCTAAACTCCCTCAGCTGGATAAAGGACTACAGTGACTGATTCTCTCCTGTGCTACTGTGTTTATTACAGAAGATCTAAAAGTGAAAGTGAAGTTTGTACAGAAGGAGACATTACAGAGAAACAGCACAGCAGCTGTTGGAGGAAATGGATGCTACAAACCCTCTGTCAGAAGAAGAGTTTTCATGTCCTGTGTGCTGTGACATCTTCAGGGATCCTGTTTTACTGTCATGTAGCCACAGTGTGTGTAAAACCTGTCTGCAGCAGTTCTGGGAAACCAAGGGATCTCAAGAATGTCCAGTTTGTAG
Source organism: Brachyhypopomus gauderio (assembly GCF_052324685.1). Taxonomy (NCBI): domain Eukaryota; kingdom Metazoa; phylum Chordata; class Actinopteri; order Gymnotiformes; family Hypopomidae; genus Brachyhypopomus; species Brachyhypopomus gauderio. The sequence continues at coordinate 889,336 of NW_027506918.1, read as the reverse complement.
GAGAAGATCTTCTAAATCTGATCCTCCCTGTAATCTTGTCCTAAAGAACCTGTGTGAGGCTTTTCTAGCGAGCAGGAGTCAGAGATCTTCAGCAGGGTCTGAGGTGCTCTGCAGTCTGCACAATGAGAAACTCAAAGTCTTCTGTCTGGTGGACCAACAGCCTGTGTGTGTGGTGTGTCAGATTTCAAAGGCACATAAAACTCACAACTGCTGTCCAGTAGATGAAGCTGTGTGTGACTTTAAGGTATGAAATGTACACTACTTATTTAATTGTTTTTAAATGTTTTTCCCATGTTCACATAAATTTCTCAGATGATGAGATTTCCGACAACTAAATAAGACATTCATTCACATTGAAAAATAATATAATTAAAACATTGATATACAACCGGCTACAATATATCAAACACCTCCATTTGATATTAAAGGATGATAAGGAATCATAGTAATCATGCCATTGTGTTCAGTCGTTATAATCTCTGTAATCTCCAGCACATCTATACAGATACAGTGATGAGTCCTGTAAAACTCACACTGTCCTCTACTAAACCCGTATTTTACAGGACAAACTCAAGACCTCACTGGAGTCTCTACAGCAGCATATGAAGTTCTTAGAGGAACATAAACAAGTCTGTGAGAAAACAGCAGCCCACATTAAGGTGAAAGGTCACTCTGAGTTCTGAATGGTGCTTTGATCACTGTCCATGTACACCATAATGAAACACACACATTTGGACAGTTTATATTTCCTCATCATCTCCCATTCCAGTATCAGGCCCAGCACACAGAGAGGCAGATAAAGGAGGAGTTTGAGAAGATCCACCAGTTTCTAAGAGATGAAGAAGCAGCAAGAATAGCTGCATTGAAAGAGGAAGAGAAGCAGAAGAGTCACATGATGTGGAGGAAGATTATGAAGATGAGTGGAGAAATAGCATCTCTTTCAGTTCAAATCAGAAACACAGAGAAGGAGATGGAAGCTGAGAACATCCGGTTCTTACTAGTAAGAATCACTCAGTCTGTATCTTTCTCTCTCTCTCTCTCTCTCTCTCTCACACACACACACAAACACACACACACACACACACACACACAAATGCATAAGTGAAATGTTTTGACATTTGCTTTAGTTTGTGTGTGTGTGTGTGTGTGTGCATGCGTGTGCGTGCGTGCACGTGTGTGTGTGTGTAAGGGTCTTTAGACACATTGATGTTATCATATAAGGAAGATGCATGTTTGACCCTCATATAAAGAAAATGACTAAAATTTGATATCACTTTCTGTGTTTGTTCCTCTGTTTCCTTCTCAGAACGTGTCGTCCACACTGAAAAAGTAAATGATTATTATTTCTGTTTGATATATTATGTTACACATTGTGTTTGTGAAATTGTTCTCATACATTCAAATCTTCAGTATGTGGTCTCTGTTATTTCAGAAACATGATATGAAGATGGTATTTAAGAAAATATAAATACATTGATACTGATTATGTGCAAAACATGGTTAGATACACTGATATGTTTAATGAAAGATAATAATACAGCTTTGTACATTTCATGTGAAATTTTTTTCATGTGTTAATTTAAATGTTAAATAATTTGAATATGATATATGATAAAATATTATGATAATACAGCTTTATACACTTCCAGAGTTCATCACACCCCAAAACAACATGAGAAGGTATCAGGAGCTCTGATCAATGTAGCAAAACATCTTTCCAACCTGAAGTTCAGAGTCTGGGAGAGAATGCAGAAGATTCTCCAGTACTGTGAGTTTTGGTGTTCTTTGATTAATTAGAGTAATTCTGTTCTCCTCACAATTAGAACTCTATAGAGAGAGAAACATTAACATTGTGTGTTTGGTACATGAACTATTCCAGTATTAAAGGCTGTATTATAGGGGTGTAACGATACATCGTGGCACGATGCATCGCGATTCAAAAATGTAGCGATGTGCATCGTAGAGACTGACGATTGCGAGTGCGTTCTGTTATTTTTTTTCCATTTAAATGAATTGCATTGTTTTAACACCAGAGGGCGCCAATTGATTATATCCCTGCAAGTACGTCATGCGTCACGCTTCGTTTACAGCTTCTTCCAGTTTGCAATGGAAACAGGGGCAGGTGAATTTGAGATTGAGGATGCTCCCTCGTCTTTTAAATCCGAGGTGTGGCATCATTTTGGTTTCCCTGTTTCCCGAAACAAAAACGGTGAAAGGGTAACCGACAAAAACAAAACAATTTGCAAATACTGCAAGAAAACCATGGCCTACATAACGGCAAACACTACAAACATGATGCAGCACCTACAGCGCAACCACGGTGAAAAGCTCCGTCCACTGCCTGCGAGGAAGAAGCTACTCCAAGGCCAAACATCTCTAGAGAGTGCTTTTGCACCCCCGCTTCCCCAATCCAGTACAAGAGCGCAAGAAATAACCAGGTGCATTGGTGTTTTTATTGCAAAGGACATGAGGCCTTTTTCGGTAGTCGATAATGATGGGTTTCGACTACTTCTTAACACGCTCGAGCCCAAGTATAGCATTCCATCGCGCCCGCACTTTAGTCGCACTGTACTACCAGCTCTTTACAGTGAAACAAAGGCGAAGGTAATGCAAACTCTCAAAGAGGCAGATAGTCTAGCGCTAACAACCGACGGGTGGACTTCGAGGGCTACGCAGGGCTACATTACTATAACGGTACATGTCATCACTGGTGAGTGGAAAATTGAGAGTTTTGTCCTCCAAACACGTCCGCTTTTCGAGTCGCACACGGGGTTACACATAGCCGAGGTGTTGAAATCAGCCGTTGTGGAGTGGGAGCTCGAAAGAGCTAATCACAACATTGCTGTCGTTACGGATAACGCACGAAATATGGACGTAGCCGTGAAAGAGTCTGGGCTTGCACCACATATTAAGTGTTTTGCCCACACTTTAAATCTGGCTTCTCAAGCAGGCCTAAGTGTAAACCGCGTCAGTCGGTTGCTGGGTCGAGTGAGACGCATAGCCGCCTTCTTTCACCGAAGCGCCACGGCCACCGCCGTGTTGGCGGCTAAACAGAATCTACTGCAGCTCCCACAGCACAGACTCATCAAGGATATAATCACACGGTGGAATAGCTCTCTGGAAATGCTTGAGCGCTATCTGGAACAACAAGCAGCCGTAACGGCAGCTCTCGTTAGTACAGAGATACGTCGAAATGTCCGTGACATCAACACTTTGGACAGCTCCGACGTCAGTGACGCTGAGGATATTGTGAAACTTCTGAAACCTTTGAAAACAGCGACCACCGTGCTGTCCGATGAAAACAACCCCACAGTCTCACTCATCTTGCCGCTGAAGCACATGATTGAGCAGAGCATGGAGCCCATCGAAGAGGATTCTGCCACCGTGGCTAACATTAAGAAGGCCATACTGAAAGACATCTCGAGCAGATACACTGGGGAGCATGATTATCTACTAGAGAGCACAGCACTGGATCCTAGATTTCGAGCTCTGCCCCATGTACACCACGAGCAGCGGGAGGGTGTCTTCCATAGGATCATGAAAAAAGCAGTCCAGCTGCAATGTGAACAGGTACTTTCATTTCCTCTGTGCGCATGTGTCTAATTGTTAATGTTTCAAATGCAATGTAGGTGTATGTATAAAAACATTAATTTCTAATGTAAATAGCTAATTCTGCATCATGACTGTGAATATATAATTTTTTTTCACCTTTGCATATGTGAAAATGAGACACAACCTCAGGTTGGGTTTGGCTTAAAATATCCTCTTTTCTCTATTATGACCCAGACTGTAAAAGAAACAGAAAAGGTGGGAGCAACAATTGACCTGACAAGCACAGCACATGGAACTGTTCAGGAACAGCCACCTTTCAAGAAGACAGCACTAGAAGATCTGCTTGGGGACTGTTTTACTGAACCACCACCAGCAGCACAGACCAACAATGGGGTAGAGGCAGAAATTCAAATGTACAGAAAAGACCCTCCAATTCCACTGAGCAGCTGTCCTCTAAAGTGGTGGAAAGAAAATGCACATTTGTATCCATTGCTCTCTCCTCTAGCCAAAGCATGTCTGTCAGTGCCTGCAACTTCTGTTCCTAGTGAACGAGTATTTTCAGCAGCAGGGGACATTGTAAGCGCGCAAAGATCTCAGCTCCTCCCTGAAAATGTAGACATGTTGATTTTTCTCAAAAAAAACATGTCAGTGCCCTAGGTTAGGCTAGTTAAAGTAGAGTGTTTAAAAACTAAGCATTTGTTCAGCCTTTTAGTAGGTTATAGTACAATACTGTTGCAGTAGTATATTTTGTTGCATTAGCATAATTTAAAGATAATTCTTCATTCTTTTAATTGCAGAGAAGAGGGTTTTTTGTGTAAAAGAAAAAGTACACTTATGTTTCAGAAAAAATATAATTTGTTTTCACTTGGCTATTTAAGATGCTGAAGCCAAAGAAAAGTGTTTTGTTTACAAAATTAAACCTCTGTTTTTGGTAATTACCTTTAATTGCAAGGGGACTGAGGCCTTTTTTATGGAAATGTGCATTGTTTTACATTGTTTACACTTAATAAAAATAAATAATTTTCTTAATTTGCATTTTTAGAAAATATTGTGAGAAAATCGAATCGTGACCTCAGTATCGTGAATCGAATCGAATCGTGAGCAGAGTGTATCGTTACACCCCTACTGTATTAGTATAAACAGTGAGGGGGACGACCAGTTGACTGCTGGTCTGAGGAGAGACAGTCAGTCCATGAGGAGATCTACACCACCCACTCTCCCCCTATACACACCACCCACTCTTCACCTCTACACACCACCCACTCTTCACCTCTACACACCACCCACTCTCCACCTCTACACACCACCCACTCTCCCCTCCACACCACCCACTCTCCCCTTTACACACCACCCACACTCCACCTCTACACACCACCCACTCTCCACCTCTACACACCACCCACTCTCCACCTCTACACACCACCCACTCTCCACCTCTACACAACACCCACTCTCCCCTCTACACACCACCCACACTCCACCTCTACACACCACCCACTCTCCACCTCTACACACCACCCACTCTCCCCTCTACACACCACCCACTCTCCCCCTATACACACCACCCACTCTCCCCTCTACACACCACCCACTCTCCACCTCTACACACCACCCACTCTCCACCTCTACACAACACCCACTCTCCCCTCTACACACCGCCCACTCTCCACCTCTACACACCACCCACTCTCCACCTCTACACACCACCCACTCTCCACCTCTACACACCACCCACTCTCCACCTCTACACATTTACATTTACAGCATTTAGCAGACGCTCTTATCCAGAGCGACTTACAAAGTGCTTTGCTTCTGATCACAGAATACATCCTAGGAAATAGTACAGATTGGCCAGAATTCAAGACACCATTGAGTCAGGCTACTACTAAACTACAGGAGTCAATATCATTACCTAGTGTTTTGCAAGTTAGGCATTTGCCAAGAAGCACAAATAACCATAGACAGACATAAAATTTAAGAACACGGCAAGTGGTATCAGCTGAGTTAGTGCTCTGGTAAGAACTCAACAAACAGGTGAGTCTTCAGTCTATGCTTGAAGATAGCAATAGACTCTGCAGTCCTAGCAGCTAATGGAAGATTGTTCCACCATCTTGGAGCCAGGACAGAGAATAGTCTGGAGCTTTGTCTTCCATGAGACTTTAAACATGGAGTTTCAAGTCGAGCCAAGCTTGAGGTTCTAAGTGTTCGCTGTACAGATCGGCTTTTGACCATGGACATCATGTAGGGAGGGGCCAGTCCATTTTTGGCTTTGTAAGCAAGCATCAAGGTTTTATATCTGATGCGTGCTGCTACTGGAAGCCAGTGAAGCAGAGGAGTCACATGTGAGAACTTGGGTAGATTGAAGACCAGTCGTGCTGCAGCATTCTGAATTAGTTGTAGAGGTCTGATGACCCGTAGAGGAAGACCTGCAAGTAGGGAATTGCAGTAGTCCAGCTTAGAGATTACTAGAGACAGCACAAGTACTTGAGTAGCTTCCTGTGAAAGGAAGGGTCGTATTCTCCGTATGTTGCAGAGGAGAAATCTGCAGGATCTGGTCAGCTTTGAAACATGTGTTGAGAAGGACAACTCGTTGTCCAACGTTACACCCAGGCTTCGAGCAGTTTCTGATGGTGTTAACAAGATGTTCTCAAAGGAAACTGTGAGGTCGTTGTGTGGGTTCGGGGTTCCTGGAATGTACAGAAGCTCAGTTTTGCTAGGGTTGAGCTTCAAGTGGTGAGCAGTCATCCATGAAGCAATATCTGCCAAGCATGCAGAGATACGCCTAGAGACCTGGGTGTCAGAATGAGGGAAGGAAAGAATTAGCTGGGTGTCATCAGCATAGCAATGATAATAGAAACCATGAGACAAAATAATGTCACCAAGGGAACGAGTATATAAAGAGAAGAGAAGAGGGCCTAGGACCAAGCCTTGGGGGACTCCAGTGGAAAGTTTACATGGATTGGATGTAGATCCTCTCCATGTTACCTGATAGGAACGGTCTTCAAGATATGACTGGAGCTATTTCCAAGCAGAGCCAGTCACACCTAGGCTAGAAAGAACAGAGAGGAGGATGTTGTGGTTGACAGTGTCAAAGGCTACAGAAAGATCTAGAAGAATTAAAACTGATGATAGCTTGTTAGCCTTGGCAGCATGGAGCTTCTCGGTCACTGCTTTGAGGGCAGTTTCTGTTGAGTGCACCCATTTGAAGCCAGACTGATTAGGATCATGGAGTTGGTTCTGGGTGAGGAAGAGAGATAATTGGTCATAGACTGCTCGCTCCAGAGTTTTTGATAGAAAAGAAAGAAGTGATACCGGTCTGTAGTTGTTCATGTCAGAGGTGTCAAGTGCTGCTTTTTTCAGGATTGGTACCACCCTTGCCATCTTGAACACGGTAGGCACATCACCCACACTCCACCTCTACACACCACCCACTCTCCCCTCTGCACACCACCCACTCTCCACCTCTACACACCACCCACTCTCCACCTCTACACACCACCCACTCTCCACCTCTACACACCACCCACTCTCCACCTCTACACACCACCCACTCTCCACCTCTACACACCACCCACTCTCCCCTCTGCACACCACCCACTCTCCACCTCTACACCACCCACTCTCCACCTCTACACACCACCCACTCCCCATCACCCTGAGTCTGACCCTATAGGGCTGTATGGAGTGGGACGTGGGTCCTTAAGACTCCAGGCTAAGGGGCTTCCCACAATCCTCCATCAAGCCTCCATCCTATTAAGAGGAGTCGTAGTGTTCAGAGGAGTGTGGTTGTGAAGGTGGAGATCCTAGCAGTGCTGACAGATGGAGGTGGAGAAGGTTCTACACCCACACTGTTCCAGGACCAGGACACACCACTCCAAACACCCCAGACACAACTCCACCTCCCCACAGCCCAGAGTCCAGCTGAGCCTAAGCAGACACCCCTGCTCCAGCCTCTGTGGGTCGGCGCCCCCCCCAGGGACCAGCAGGTTCCCTGCATGTCAGCCAGGACCCTCCCTTGTCGGTTTGTCTGTACCTGTCGGTGTGTATCCCTGTCACCATCTTACCATCTGTCCCTGTCCCTGTCTGTGTCCCTGACACCATGTTTGTGTCAGTACCTGAGTTTTCCTTGGTGTTGTTGCCTCCGCATCACTGTGTTTGTCTTTCTGTCTGTCACTGTGTCTGTCTTTGTGTGTCACTGTGTCTGTCCTTGTTGTTGTGTGTGTCGCCCCCTGTTGTCCTGTGGAGGGTGTTGTAGTTGTGTCACGTCGGTGGACTCCTCCCTGGAGGATCTGCTCCTGGGGGGTCTGGACACTGTGGTTCTCGTCCTCTGGTCCTGTCCTTCAGTCTGGGGACAGTCCACTGGTGTTAGTCTCTCTGGGAGTAGCGCCCTTTGTAACAGTACTGTAACAGTATCCACCCACTAATGAGGACACACACACACACACTTCAGTACACAGACACTAATAATACACACATGCAGAGTGACACTCAGTGTAACAGTAACACTGCACTAGTTAAGTGTCACGTGTGATACTCAAATAATGAATCCAAGATATGTAGAAATTAATTAATGAATAAAACAGACACAATTTCAAGTGTCAAAACAACAAGCACACAAGTACTGCAGGGGTGTGTGGTGAACACACAACATCACCATCACTTCCCTCTTATCAACCTACTGCAGCATTTCACTCAGAGTAAAGGGCCTGCAGTCTGTAGATGTGACCTCATCACATAAACACATGAAGAACATGATGATTCATTCTGTTCTCTCTCCTCAGACCCTGTTACTCTGGACCCCAACACTGCACATCCACGCCTCCACCTGTCTAATGATCTCACTACTGTAGAACGCAGACCACAGAAATTACTGCTTCCTGATAATATAGAGAGATTTGATAAGCATGCGTGTGTCCTGGGCTCTGAGGGCTTTAACTCAGGGACACACTGCTGGGATGTTGATGTTGGAGACTGTGAACACTGGGAACTGGGTGTAATTAGAGAGTCCGAATGGAGAAAAGGAGAGGAGGTCTGGGGTTCAGTGTGGGGTCTGGGCTACAGTAAAAAGGCTGGTAAATACTGGACACGCTGCCCAGGACAGACACGTCACCTCCTCACACCTACAGAGAAACTGCAGAGGGTCAGAGTTCAACTGGACTGGGACAGGGGGAAAGTGACATTCACTGATCTTCTAACCAGTTCGCACCTGCACACTATAACACACACTTTTACTGATACTGTTTTCCCTTTATTCTATAATTACAGTTCCTCTCCTATGAGGATCTTACCAGCAAATATATCAGTAACTGTGGAACAGCAAAATTAATGTTGCCTTGAATTAATCTGCATACATGTAATAATGAACATTATATTTATAAATACACTACCGTTCAAAAGTTTGGGGTCACTTAGAAATGTTCTTATTTTTGAAAGAAAAGCAGTTTTTTTTCAATGCTAACATTAAATGCATCAAAAATACACTCTATACATTATTAATGTGGTAAATAACTATTCTAGCTGTAAACGTCTGGTTTTTAATGCAATATCTACATAGATGTATGGAGCCCCATTTCCAACAACCATCACTCCAGTGTTCTAATGGTACATTGTGTTTGCCAACTGTGTAAGGAGGCTATTGGATATTTAGAAAACCCTTGAAAACCCTTGTGCAAGTAGGTTAGCACAGCTGAAAACAGTTTTGCTGATTAGAGAAGCTATAAAACTGACCTTCCTTTGAGCTAGTTGAGAATCTGGAGCATTACAATTGTTGGTTCGAATAAACTCACAAAATGGCCAGAAAAAAAACAACTTTCAATTGGAACTCGACAGTCTATTCTTGTTCTGAGAAATGAAGTCTATTCCATGCGAGACATTGCCAAGAAACTGAAGATTTCCTACAATGGTGTGTACTACTCCCTTCAGAGGAGAGCACAGACAGGCTCTAACCAGAGTAGAAGGAGAAGTGGAAGGCCCCGCTGCACAACTGAGCAAGAAGACAAGTACATTAGAGTCTCCAGTTTGAGAAATCGACGCCTCACAGGTCCTCAACTGGCAGCTTCATTAAATAGTACCCGCAAAACGCCAGTGTCAACGTCTACAGTGAATAGGCGACTCCGGGATGCTGGCCTTCAGGGCAGAGTGGCAAAGAAAAAGCCATATCTGGCTAATAAAAGAAAAAGATTAATATGGGCAAAAGAACACAGACATTGGACAGAGGAAGATTGAAAAAAAGTGTTATGGACAGATGAATCAAAGTTTGAGGTGTTTGGATCACACAGACAAACATTTGTGAGACGCAGAACAACTGAAAAGATGCTGGAAGAGTGCCTGACACCATCTGTCAAACATGGTGGAGGTAATGTGATGGTCTGGGGTTGCTTTGGTGCTGGTAAAGTGGGAGATTTGAACAAGGTAAAAGGGATTTTGAATAAGGAAGGCTACACTGTAAAAAAAAAAATCCAAATTTTATGGAAAATAACTGTAAATATTTAATGTATTTTAACATTTTTTCCCAATTGTATACAAAACTTTGTAAAATTACAGACATTATTTGTAATTTGACAAAATGTCTTATTTTAAGTATTATGACAATAATTACAAGTTACATGCTTTTCTCCTTTTTTTACAGAAAAAATACAGTATTATTTATACGGTATTTTTCTGCTTTCTTAAATTATATACAGATTTATGTAAAATTACAGCAATTATCTGCAATTAAACATTCGGTTGATTATATAAAGCAGGGGTTGGCAACCTATGGCACGTGTGCCACCGTTGGCACGCCGAGGCATAATCACTGGCACGCGACACGCTGGACCAGCATCAGCAAAAATATATATAATGTAATATAAATTATTATATTATTGGATTATACTTTCGCGAGTGACCGTAGCGCGCGACTCCGCACGCACACCTCGCTCGAACGGCGGAGGCGTTTATACTTGGCGATCGATCGCGATATAATACTTAATTTGTGTCCATTTACACACACCCCCCCCCCTCCCTCCAACAATTTAAACTCGCCGCCATAGTGGCACACTCATTGACTGGACATGTTAAAGTTGGCACTCCATGTCTCAAACGTTGCCGACCCCTGATATAAAGGTTTATGTCTGTAAGAACAAAAAAGTTTTTTTCTCTGTTATTTTAATCAAAATCTTATTAACTTGTATTATCTAATGTCTTTTGGCACTGCTGGTTTAAACATGATTTTCAGTGTCAGAAATGAATGTGGTTTTCATAGTATTAGCTTCCATGTAGCAATACTCTTATTTTGATTGTTAGGCGTCCTCGTAATTCAGAGGATCCATTGATGTTCAGGAGAAAAATGTACACAGAACACAATATATAGGGTCCGGACATATTAATTTGCCATAGAACGTGATGGTAATTGATTTGATGAAAAAGAAAATAATTTCTGCAATTGAAAATGCTCATTTTTATGATGACTACAGAATGAGTCGTGGCTTCCTAATGTCAGTTCAGACATTAGATTTTTACATTGGCATATCTAAAGTATGTAACTGTAGTAATGGCTGTAGGAGATTTCTGTTGATTGTTCCATCTCTATTGATGTCGGTTCTCATTTTAGTTCTTGTGCAGTCAATGGCAATAGAAAATGGCAGTTTGTTTGGGTGCTGGACTTTTAAAAGAAACATTTCTAAACACTGGGTCTATACTTGAACATAACCAAGGAAATAACCGGTAACACACTGAGAAACAGATGAACTGATATACTGGGAACAACCAATTAAATATAAACGTTATCTCTAGGCTAGGGGCATAAACGTGATGTGAGCTCAACGTGTTGCTTTTAACCATCATTGGTTAATCTGACTGTCATTCAGGAAACTGGCCAATGACAACTGTTCGCGCCTCTCAGTTCATGTTTGAAAATTTCAGCGAGTATGCTGACGGTGGACATTACGGTCGGTCAGCCTACGAGCTATGGTGGCTAGCTGGCTACCTGGATTATTTTACATCTGCCTGCCAAATTATTATTTTGAGCAGATTATCATTGGATGATTCCACAAAATAAGATGGAAACGGGGCACAGAGGAAGAAAATTTAAGTGAAGCATTATTGGTGACATCAGGTAAGAAAACGTCCTTAATTTATGTAAGCCAACGTTAGCTAGTTAACTAGCTAGTTAGCCCAGTCTAAAAACACATTTCACTTGAATGTTTCATTTGATAAAGATGTAAACAATAAAATATTAATATCTAATATTTTCCGATGCATTAAAATACTTTTTCGGTCTAATTCGGTCACTGTTAAATACATAATGGGTTAAATAATGCTTTATCAAGTCTTTGTATAAGTTTCATTGAAATTTAGTTAACATAACTAGCTATGTCGCTAGATTTAGTTACTCAAATTTGATCTCGGTCTCATTTTGAATTGGTGTAATGTGAGGTGAACCTTGAAATAGTTTTTCTGAGGTAACATTAAGTCTAATTTGCTAGGAATGTCGCCGACTATTCTATCGCTAATGATTAATAGTCACATTAAATGATGTACAAATCAATGTGCTTAACAGTTCAGCTTTCTCCATATGCCTCTCATGTCCCATTTTTTAGTTGATGTCATTTCTACATTTTTAGCACTCTGGATCTGGATTTTGAGTGGCAGACATTAATGGGTTTAAAAAAAATCCGCCTCCATCACGTTCTGCAGTGGCTGAATATTGTACCGGCCGCCAATGGGCAGCGTCAAGGGGTGGAGTCTACAGGCCTCCCAGCAGGCCCTGCGGTGAGTTCCCTGTTTCCCTGGATCAGTGTTGCCAGGTTTGCGGTTTTCGCGCCAAATTGGGCTTGTTTGAAACTCCTTCCGCGGGTAAAAATTCTGGGGTTGCGGGGTGCGGTTTTTTGGGCTACTTTTGAGTTGGGCCACCACGGGAGTTACAAGTCAACAATAAGAACCCATGGCGATATAATACTTAAATAGTCTCAATTTTAACACTGTAACACTGCTTTTCCGGTCGACAATTACCCCCCCAAACAACTTAAACTCAACACCCCCCGGTCAACAACTTACACTCACCGCCACAACCCCCCTCCCTGCTCAACAACTTTGGGCTTTGGGCTAGTTTAGGCTTCTGAGGGGCGGATTTTACACTGACTTTGGGCGGGATATTTTTGTAGGACCTGGCAATATTTGTAGGACCGTTACAATATGTAATGAATATGAATAGACTTAAAACCAGTATTTTTTTGTCAAAACCTTTTCAGATTAATGGAGAAATTCCTATGCAATTAAAATTAATGTTGCAGCTGGACCGCTTCTTAGTTAAGTTAATGCAGATCTGCACTGAAGAAAGAAATAGTGAAGGAGACCAGGTATGGTTTGTGTAAAAAATAAAAACACCATTATTGGGATCATTGTGAAGATTTTGTCCATTGCATTTTAACCCTTAGGAAATCAATATGCTTTCTCATATGTTAAATATGTAAATCAAAAAAACAATATGCACCAAGGTTGGCCTACATTTTGTTTACTGTACAGAGCAAGAACGCAACACAGCCCAGAGCAAGAACACAACACAGCCCAGAGCAGGAGCGCAACACAGCCCAGAGCAGGAGCGCAACACAGCCCAGAGCAGGAGCATCACAGCCCAGAGCAGGAGCGCAACACAGCCCAGAGCAGGAGCGCAACACAGCCCAGAGCAGGAGCGCAACACAGCCCAGAGCAGGAGCGCAACACAGCCCAGAGCAGGAGCATCACAGCCCAGAGCAGGAGCACAACTCAGCTCAGAGCAGGAGCGCAACACAGCCCAGAGCAGGAGCGCAACACAGCCCAGAGCAGGAGCACTAGCTCACAGTACAAATCAATCTGGCCATTATGTTGAGGTGAGTGACTCTCCCTGCTGCACCACTACACTGGATCTTGGGGATCTGCCACCTCCTGAATCCCTCTTCACTGTTTATGTGTGTTTTCCAAGATTAAGTGCTAATTCACAGATGTCATTGTCATGATTCAAAATAACAGAGAAGTCTGATCCCTTTTTGAAATGGCTTTGCAGTTTTCATTCTTTGATGAAAACTGATGTCCAGATGTATAAGCTTAACAAAGCTGTGTAGGTTTTCAAAGGGACTCCGATAAGGTGAACGTATCACATTTTTGTCTCTTTGAAAGAGCTTTGTTAACCTGCACACTTGTACCCTAGACATCAATTGTTTTCCAAGGATGAACTTTGAGTAGTAATTTCAATATCAATAAATTTTCTACCTGCAAAGATTCAGAATCTAACCAAGTAAATGATAATTCAAAGACATGGTAAATATGGTAAATATTTCAGCTCATAAGAACTACAATATTTGTAATGTTATTGGCACAAAATTAACAGCAGCTAACTTTGGATTTTGTCTGCAACTTTTTAACAGACAGACTTCTGCTTTTCACTTCTGAGAGGCCAATGACCAGATCCTGCAGATTTCTTCTCTGCAACATACAGAGAATACAACCCTTTCTTTCACAGGAAGCTACCCAGGTGCTTGTACAGTCTCTCTTCATCTCAAAGTTGGACTACTGCGACTGCTTACTTACGGATCTTTATCTATGGGTCATCAGACCTCTACAACCGATCCAGAATGCAGCAGCATGACTGGTCTTCAATCTCCCCAAGTTCACATGTCACTCCAGTGCTGCATTCTCTTTACTGCCTTCCAGTAGCTGCATACATCAGATCTAAAACCTCGATGCTTGCTTGCAAAGCCAAAAATGGACCAACCCCTCCCTACATGATGGCCATGGTCAAAGCCCCATCCAAACCTTGAGTACTTTGAACCTCAAGTACGGCTTGGCTTAAAACGCCATGCTTAAAGTCTCACGGAAAACAAACTTCAAGACCTGTCCTGGCTCCGAGATAGTGGAATGCGCTTCCATTGTTGAACATTATAAGTTGTTCATTCATTCATTCATTCATTGGCTGTCCAGACTGCAGAGTCCTTAGCAGTCTTCAAATGTAGACTGAAGACTCATCTGTAGAACAGACTAAATCTCTAGCACTTGTCATAGTTGTTTCCGTTGTATGATATAGTACCTATGTGAATTTGCATTTCTTGTAGGTATCCATTTTAATTCCTGTAGTTTAGCAATATTCAGCCTATGTTTTTGTGTACTTCTGGGTATTTGCATTGATTTCTGTAGTTTAGTAGTATTCTGGTCCAAGGGTATCTTGAATTCTGACCTATCTATGTACTATTTAGAATTAATTCTGTGAACAGATGGCAAAGCACTTTGTAAGGCGCCCTGGATAAGAGCATCTGCTAAATGCCCTACATGTAAATGATAAGGAGTGTATCTTTCATTTCACATCAGTGTTATGTGTTTGTAGTTGTGTTCAGGCTAATGATATTGGTGATGGAGGAAGACACTGAGTACATTCCTGGAGATTTAAATGATTAAAAGTGATGATAGAGGACATTAAGGTGCTCAACACTGGTATAATATACTTTTTCATTTGTATAAAATAACTTTGCAGTTTGCATTGCACATTTGAGTTTGTCCTGGAAGTCATGAATATGGACAGGAAAAATCTGTAAAATTACGGTATTTCTCTGCAGAACTTTTTGTGCTGTCACTTTATTGAAAGTGCTTAATTGTACTAATTCAGGGAAAAGTTGTAAAATAAAGGTATTTCTCTGCAAAACTATTAGTGCTGTAACTTTATTGAAAGTGCTTAATCATAATATTTCAGG
Source organism: Brachyhypopomus gauderio (assembly GCF_052324685.1). Taxonomy (NCBI): domain Eukaryota; kingdom Metazoa; phylum Chordata; class Actinopteri; order Gymnotiformes; family Hypopomidae; genus Brachyhypopomus; species Brachyhypopomus gauderio. The sequence goes on along the minus strand of NW_027506918.1, from coordinate 874,085 downwards.
GAAAAGTTGTAAAATAATGATATTTCTCAGCAAAAATATTAGTGCTGTCACTTTATTAAAAGTGCTAAATCATAATAATCCAGGAAAAATCTGTAAAATAACAGTATTTCTCTGCAGAATGTTTAATGAATTTTTCTGTAAATTTATTGTTTTTCCACTTAATTTAAATCCGGGTTTTTCACTTTAAAATTAAAGTTTTTGTTTGGCAGCCACTGCTGCCAGTCGTTTACCGTTTTTTTAGGATTTTTTTTTTTACAGTGTATCACTCATTTTGCAACACCATGCCGTACCCTGTGGACAGCGCTTGATTGGAGCCAATTTCATCCTGCAACAGGACAATGACCCAAAGCACACCTCCAAATTATGCACAAACTATTTAGAGAAGAAGCAGGCAGCTGGTGTTTTATCGGTAATGGAGTGGCCAGCGCAGTCACCAGATCTCAAACCCATTGAGCTGTTGTGGAAGCAGCTTGACCGTATGGTACGAAAAAAGTGCCCATTAACCGAATCAAACTTGTGGGAGCGGCTTCTGGAAGCATGGGGTGAAATTTCTCCAGATTACCTCAGCAAATTAACAGCTAGAATGCCAAAGGTCTGCAATGCTGTAATTGCTGCTAAGGGAGCATTCTTTGACAAAAGCAAAGTTTAAAGTAGAAAATTATTTCAAATAAAAAAAAAACATTATTTCTACCTTGTCAATGTCTGGACTATATTTCTATTCATTTTGCAACTCATTTGATAAATAAAAGTATGAGATTTCAGGGAAAACACAAAATTGTCTAGGTGACCCCAAACTTTTGAACAGTAGTGTATATATTTTGACTATATCTTAGGAAATTCATCCATCCATCCATTATCTGAACCGCTTAATCCCACTAGTCGGGGTCACGGGGGGAGCTGGAGCCAATCCCAGCATCTCCGGGCGAAGGCAGGGTACACCATGGGCAGGTCGCCAGTCCACCGCATGGCCAACACACACGCACACACTCACACTCACACCTACAGGCAATTTAGAGTGATCAATCAACCTAACACGCATGTCTTTGGACTGTGGGAGGAAACCGGAGTACCCAGAGGAAACCCACGCAGGCACAGGGAGAACATGCAAACTCCACACAGAGCAGCCCAGACCGAGAATCGAACCCAGACCGCCTTGCTGTGAGGCGACAGTGCTAACGACCACACCACCATGCCGCCCCTTAGAAAATTCAATACATGTTTTTCCTCAAAATATTAGAATCATGACTTTGATTATTAACTATTGACTTAGTAAATATAATTTTTAAATTTCTCTTTGCCATTACATTTTTATAACCTGAATCATCATGAGTAGAGTCGGAGGAGTACTCCGAAAAGGAGGAAAGCCCTCCTCCGTCCGCGTACTCGGCCCCCACCGAGTATTATGGCGAGGAAGAAGAACGCCCTCCTCCGTCCGAGTACTTGGACGGTGAGCCGTACACGGAGGACGAGACATGCTGATACTGTTGATAATGACAGAATGCTTTGCAATGAAGAAATGCTTTGCCTACAGACGTAGATGACACGTAGATAAAGCGATTAAACCTGCTACTGAGTTTTTGCAAAATAAATATGTTTTACCATGCGACTTGCCATGTGAAGAGACATATTAACAGATTCGAACACCATATGCACTCTGTGTGCTGATAACGATGGTGTTCCCCACAGCAGGGACAAGCGAGCTCCTGTCGACAGCAGACGACACCTGCGAGTCCCGTTCAACGTTATTTGTCATTGGCTGGCTGACGTAAGGTCTTCAGGAGCTAACCGCTTAGATCTTCCCCTCAGGTGTGCCGTCCTGAGCCGCGTAGTCCCATCTGGGGTGCCAAGTAGGGGTGATGGGAGATGGGCGGGGTAAGGCAAACTGTTCCCATGCTTTGCAATGAAGAAATGCTTTCGCTAACACATGCTGATACTGTTGATAATTATAGAATGCTTTGCAATGAAGCAAGTTCGGCAAAGTCAAGGCGGGGACTGACGGTCGGAGGGGTTCGACTGGTGACGATCGGGAAGGGTCTGGTAAGACAAACTGTTCCCATGCTTTTCAATGAAGAAATGATTTCGCCGACACATGATGATACTGTTGATAATGATAGAATGCTTAGCAATGAAGAAATGCTTTGCCTATGTACATAGATGTCACACAGATAAAGTGATTAAACCTGGTACTGAGTTTCTGAAAATATATATGTTCAAATCTCCACTCTTCCGGTTCACCAGGTCCCCTAATCATTTTCGCAGGGAAAATAGGGGTCCTCGTATGTGAAGTAAAGCATGGTGTCCTGTATCCCTGCTCTCCCCTCCTGGGGAAGTGTCAACACCCCCCACAGGATGAGCAGGAGTATAGGGGTCATGGTGGGTGATCGTTGACCTTTCTTGACAGTTGTTGTGCTTGGAGTGCGGGCACGCCCAATCTGCACTCCTCCCACTCAACTGAGGCACCCTGAACACCCTCCTTTCACTCTGTAGGAGCTGGGGTGCAACCTACTCCATGCACTCTGCCTCTGTGCTCACCAGCTCTTCCTCCTTTAACTCTTCATGACCACCCAGTCCCCTGGTTTCAGGTTGTGTTGCAGACTTTCCCGTGGCTTAGGCAAGGCCTCTTACACTGACCTGTGAACTAGTGACAAGACAAAAGACAGATTTGCACAATAATTCAGCATGCATTTGGCATTTGGCGGCCTGCCAATTTTTTTAAATCAACATTTTGCTGGTCCAGTGTCAGGAGTCTTGGCTTTTAACAATATATGTATTCATGGCAACGTGTGTTTAATGTCATTTCATTTATTTAATGTAAAAAATATTAAAGTTTTGAAATGAGATCTGATTCATCTTTTGACCTACTGAGTTTAGTCATTCTTCAATCACCACTTTATTTATTTGGCTGATGTTACCGTGATTGAAACTCTTCCCCCACTCTCTGCTCTCCTGGTTTCTGCCCTTTTACACACTGTGATCATTCTGTGAACAGTTACTCCAGGAACCAGTGTCAGGTGTCTTAGCTTTTTATGACATATTCATGATAACATGCATTTAATGTAATTTCACATCTTCAAATTAAAAATATTAAGATTTTGAAATGAGAACTCATTCATATTTTGACCTACTGAGTTTAGTCATTCTTGTATGATCATTGAACACATCCTAACAGTGATCTGTTCTACAGCTGCAGTTCTCTACACTCTGACAAGACAGAGACAGCTGAGGCAGTTAGATTTGAGGTATAAAATGATGTTGGATCAGGCTAAAATCAGGTTCCTCTCTTAGGGAGTGACCTGTTCTTCATGATGCATTTGTTATTTCTCTGGTCCACCATCAATAAGGCCTTCAATAATCCTCTGAAACTGCCCATTTAAATGCGTTCACCTATCTGCCCACTGCTCAATATGCCATGTTGTGTGCTCGTATTTCTTCTTCCGAATTAATTTGTGTTCTAGATCAGCATTTCTGTGTTTTTAGTTTTCAAATGTAAGAATATGTTTCCTTACATTAGAAATGCTGACGAATTCAATAATCATGTACAAATTGCATACAATTGTAACAACTTGAAATAGAAAGGAATGCTTTCATTATATTATATTACATTATATTATGCTTTCATTATATTTAAATATTTTTTTTCTACATTCACAAAATCAGTATGGGAAACAATAACCTCTTAAATGTATGCTCCTCGTTTGTTTAATCTATCTCTTTTAAACAAAGTGCGCAGCAAACACGCATAGTGAACACAACCTTTTTGAATAAGGAACCAACTTCAGCCGCCGAATAAGGAGCTGCGAATAAGTAACCAAACGAATCTGAAAGTGCAAATAAGTAACCAAACGAATCTGAAAGTGCGAATAAGTAACCAACTTCAGCCTCGTCTCTTCGGCAACGTCCAACCTAGGCCGACCTCGCACTGGGCGGTTTTCCATGGTCCCCAATCCAGACCTTAAGCATTCTACCACTTCACATATATTCCGACATACAACAGTATTAACCTGCATGTTGGTGAAAGCTTGGATATTGCCAAGCCTGTCTAAGATTACTTCACATCTAAGCAATACATAATCTTCGTCCTGGCAATTCGCCAACCTCATAATCTCATTTGCCGTTTCTAGTAAAACGTCAGCCATGTTTCCTCCAAGTATGTCTCGCTGCAGCCTGCAGGAAGGCGGAGTTGGACATCCAACCCCGCCCACATCCAACTCCACCCTCTAATGCGCTCTCGTCTCGTCAACCCACTACTTCTTCATTCGAGAATAACTGTGTGGCACTTGAAAATATGCATAATAACTCACAAGTGTTCAAGAGACACGTCGTTGCGCTTAATTTACACATACCTCGTTTACTTTGTGTATCGTTCCACGTATGTTATTCATTATTTTTACTTATTGGGTGGCGAACGTAAAATGTTGACGGGGGGATGTAAAATGGACACAAATTAAGTATTATATCGCGATCGATTGCCAGTGGTTGGCGCCAGAGCGAACTAGTAACTCATTGAATCATATATGTAGATCAGAGGTAAATAAACTAGATTTTTTTCGGCGTGAGAAATCGGATGTGTGGCGTGAGAGCATGTGAAGACGGTCAAATGCGTGAGTTGGCAACTGCCAGAACAGGATCCGGAACTCTTTCATTTTGAAGGGTGAGTTCCGGGAACTGTCTGCCTCGATCCGGTACCTTTCAAGCCTACTAATTATAAGTTATGAAGAAATCTGTCTGCGTTGAACCAATTAATTGAACAAATAATTCTATAAAAGACATTTTTAAACACAATATCCACATTCCTAAATCACATAAGAGCTCTCCTTTTTAGCGATGCCTTTCTGTGTCTCCCCTATAAAGCTAGTTATACTTTCGTGAGTGACCAGCGTGCGACTCCGCACACCTCGTGCGCGTCACATTCTTTGCAGTGTCCTCCTGAAACGATATGTGGTAGTATAAAGAAACACCCCTCAAAAACAGGGGAATGAACATTTACCTGACGAAAATTAATGTTGCTTTGTGTTTCAGATTTGAAAAGTGCTGGAATTTAGGCTAAAGTACTTGAAAATGCACTTAAAATGCACTTCTGCACTTAAAACACTTATAAAACACATGTAAATAATTTAAAAGTAATTTATATATATACGAATTGGCTTGTTATTTTGACATTTGTGCGCCTAAGCGTTGGGTTTTGTGTGCGATCCGGTGACATTGTTGGCCTCAGTGACCCTGTGTCTCATGCTGCTGTTTGCGTTCCGGCATCGTTTGATTTACAAATTAAGCACTGGGTGTAATAGTAATGTTGGTGTTTAGTGTACTCAAGCAGCCCAGCCCACTTTCGCAAATGGCGACACACCTGAGCAACTCTAGTGATATGGCAGTGTTGTAGAGACCAAGAGTGGCACGATGAACACTATTCTGACTAATGGCTAAGCACATTATGATGTTGCCACCACACACCCCAGGGACACTGACGATGGCTCAGTGTCTTATCATGTGCCTTTCCCTGTGCCTTGTTTTAGTAAAGTTGTAAAGGAACTTTACAACCACTGCTGCTACATTAATATTTATTTTATTGCTGTACCTTTGGGTAAGAGAGTAATGTAATTTCAATAATTTGTATGTCCTGTACATATTCAGAACTGACAATTAAACAAGAAAAATCTAAAAAGATTGTACTAAGACTTAAATTATTCATGTGGGATAATAAAGAAAAACTAATTTTGGTCAATAACGTGAGTGTTTTTCTTGGCATCTGTTAAACTAATTAAAATCTGGAAGTTCTGTAAGTTCTGTTTACTGGGAGCAAAAACAGTCCGAGTTTCGAACGTAACATGGGCGTGGCTTCAGACTTGAGAAGAGGGTGGAGTTGGATGTGGGTGGGGTTGGATGTCCAACTCCGCCTTCCTGCAGGCTGCAGCGAGAGGCTTCTCTGTTGCTGTGTGCTGCCCTCTCTGGATTTCACGGGAGGTTCTGTAGTTGTAGCTCCGCCTACTGTTAATTTACATGTATTTGCATGCTGGTGAAGTTGAAAACGAAAAAGAAAAGTGGAAAATGAAAAAGAAAAGTGGAAAATGAAAAAGAAAATCACCAGCAGGTAGCGCCAGTCCTCCTTTTTTATTTTTATTTTATTTTTGTCACATATGACCCGTGCTCGAGTGAAACATTAAATTGCAAATTAAGTGATTTCATTTTATTTTTAATTTTGTCATAATATTTTCACACATGTATGGAAAAAGAAATGGCAAAACGGTGTTTTCATTTCAGTTTTATTATTGGCAGGATTTACCTCCCATATATGATGAGGACAGGGAAGTAAAACAGGTTATTATTGTGAAGAGCGCCACAAATGTGGCTCTGACTGGGGATCACTGGACCTCTGTTAGCATCAAGAATTATCTTGGTGTGACAGCTCATATTATAGATGATGAATGGAAGATCCAGTCATTTGCTTTGAGCATGCAGAAGACCACTTCTAGGCACTATGGAGATGCCTGTGGCAGAGGCATGGGAAATTAAAGAAATTCTACCATCTAAAATAGTATTAAAAAACATCTTCTGATTTACTTCAGTTCTTATTCTTCCAATTTCCTGAGCAAAACTCCCAAAATTAAACAACATTTTTGGTCAGAATTCCCAGTGTTATGAAAACTGTTTGCTCTGTTTTCTAAAATGCGATTAATTTCGATTAATTAATTAATTACAAAGCTTCTAATTAATTCGATTAATTTTTTTAATTGCATCCCACCCCTAATTATATATGAAACATTTTAAAGTAAATATTTACATAATTATGAGAACATGACGTTGATTTTCATTGCACTATACATTCCACACATTACGATACACAGCCACTCCCACACACTATTTTAGCCCACAGGTCCTGCAGGTCCATGTTGAACATTCCTTGAACCTACAGTCATGGCCAAAAGTTTTGAGAATAATACAAATATTAATTTTTACAAAGTCTACTGCTTCAGTTTTCATAATGGCAATTTGCATATACTCCAGAATGTTATAAAAAGTGATCAGCTTAACAGCAATTAATTGAAAACGACCAATTTTAACTATTGTTTTGACAAAGCAGCAGTTTGTTTAAGAACAAACCTAAACATAATAAAAAGCACTAATAGAAAATAACAATAAGAAAATAAAAAAATACATTAAAAAAATTATAAAGCGATTATGTTGGTCTTTTTAGTGAAGAGTTCTGACCGAATCCCACTGGGCATTCGCTCATGAAGTGCATCTCTCTCTCTCTCTCTCTCTCTCTCTCAACTCGCAAAACGTCAAATGTCTAATCTTTTTAGCGTTTGCTTTAATATACTGTACAGAGTAGATACTACGATCAGTTTGGACACCTACATATAGCCTAGGGAACGTTTTTGTCGGGAATCGGCGAGTATTTACATGTATTTGATAGCGGCGTAACATCTGTACGCAGCTCTCTGCGTGCCCATGAGTACGCATTCCAGTGTTTAGTTTTGCGTACAATTTCATACGCATAGGGAGTGACACCGGGTTGGGCCAGATTACTTTTTTTTATTACATCCTGGTGTGTAAAACAATACAGTTAAAAGAGGGTGTTCTCTGTTTTTCACATGACTGTGTATATAAAATACTGACAATAGTTGCCAGCACCTTGTTTTACCTGTATTGCCAGTTATTGTTATGGTAACAATGAACTGAAACAGCAATAAACACTGCAATCTCATATTGCAGTGAAATTCGAATCAGAGTGCAGACATATTATGAACTGTAACTTACATTACAGAACAGACTACAAGATGACCATGTGAAGCTTGTGTGGAGATTTGTTTAGCAAAATGAAAAGCATCTAGAAGTTCAAAGACTATGTGTCTTCATTTATCACAATAGGCACACTTTGCAAAGGCAGAATAGGGTAAACGTTCTCCCTATAGAGGGAGAAAGAATCTGTTTATAATACATAGGGAACAGTTCCTTTTGAGCATTTAAAAAACCATTGAATGTATTTCAAAGCTTTGTGAGCCATACATCATAGTAATGACCTAAGAAATACTGAATAATACGATAACTACCATGTAATAAACCACAGTAACCAGAGTAACCTCCATCCAACCCGTTTCTCTGAATTGGAGCTCCTGGGTGCTCCTGGAGCTCACTGGGTCAGAAACTCATGCATTAGCATACCTAGTAGGCTAGTCAATTTTACTATAGCTATGGTGAGCAGTATACTTTGGAAGGAGAAAGAGAAAACTCATGCTGATTAAGACTGATGTAAATTCTCAGTCTGAGCTGCATGCATGGGATTAAATGACACTAATTATATATAAGATTTAAATTTCTTTCTTTCCCCCTTGTAAGATTTGTCGTGTCATTTTTTTTTTTTAGAAATTAAGTTTAAAAAAAAAGGTCTCAAAAGTGAGTGTTTAATCAGATATTTTATCATGACATTTTGCCATGCTTGTCAACACTTGCTGAGTCTGTAATGGTGAGTGACTGAGTCATCTTAGCTCTTCAGCAACATGCACCAGCCCCACGAGAGAATGTGCTAGGAAGCCAACCAGACTGTTGAGGTGCCACTACACGGAGAGCATGGTCCTGAGAAAGTGCTGGAGGTACATACTGGAGATAAAAGTCTTTTGAAGCTGCACTCATGCTCATGTCACACTGTTCCATGGAAGTGGACACAACTCACATGTATCCCAGACCATCAAAGACCTGCAAGCATCCACACGTCACCATATTTTATAAACACACTGTACAGTGGTACCGTGCTTTTGTCTTTCGATCATTCCTCATCACACTTGTACACAACTGATTTACAAGATGGCATTCCTAAGACTATTTGATAATTATATTTTGGTTTTGCCATTGTAGTTTGATGATATTATATATACAGTATGATATGGAAGGGGGAAGGGTGACTGCACCTGAGTGTTTTACTTTCGATTCTGTGTGTATACAAAAGAACATACATGTTGAGGTTAGCTGAGAGTTCAAACCAATCTTGCTGAAGGTTGATCACTGTCCAACAACATATCTCCTTTTAACAATTACTTTTTTCATAGATTGTATAAGCTGAACAGACTTCTGCAAAATAACTGAAGAGAAATCCTCAGTGGTGCCTGTGAGATTGCTGTGACAGTATTGTTTCAACCAAAAAAATAAAAACAATTATTTTGAAGACATGAGTGATCAGGGTGAGTATGAAACATTTTGTAACATTCACCATTACCTTGTTGATATATGAAGCATAATGACACTGTCTAACAAGTCCAGCATCCAAGCTGAAAGTGGAAGGTTTTTCAGTTGATAGGCTTTGTTTAAATAGTTCTTAAACATACAAAAGAGCGTGGTGTGAGATTATAATAGTATACTGGTGCACTACAGTACATAATACAGTACACTATTACTATCTCACACCACGCTCTTTTGTGTTCGTTTAAAAATAGAAAATTCTGGATGAGCCGCTACTCTTTTGGTACAGTCAGGGAAAATATAACGTCTAGTTCATTTTAACTTACTTTAACGTTCACTTTCTGCTTAAAAGACTGTTATACTCAGTGATGTATAAAGTATTAGAGACCCATTGTAACGTGGCTCGCGCCACGGAGCGAGGTCGACACAAACGCTGAGAAGAGCGAGATTTATTCGAGGGAATACCATAATCGTCATCGCTTAGCCAGTCCGGGTCCATAACGGGAGGGCAGTCCGTAAAACATGAATACACGGGCATGACAAGGACAAGGGACACGAGTACATACAAAGAATCAAAGAAAGCAGGAACACACTACGGCCAAATACAAAGAATAAACAGTCAAAATACCCGACAAAGGACAAGGGAGACTCAGGGGCTTATATACATGGGACTGAAAACAAGGGACAGGTGTGAATGATAATACAGGGGCGTGGTAACAAACGAAGCATCACGAAGACAAACGAGCTGGGCGGGATGAACAGACACGGAACACAGACATGAGGGAGTTCGGAGTGACAGCTACGGGAGGGGGGCATGGTCATATGTGACACCCATACTTGAGTAAAAGTACAAGTACTCTATCAAAAAATTGACTTGAGTAGAAGTTGAAGTGTTCTTTAAAAACTTTACTTAAGTAGAAGTACAGAAGTATTCAGCATTTTTTTGTACTTAAATGAATCATTCAGATCAACATTTCCCCCATGTGTGGACACAAATATGGCCAGCAGAGCAAGTTTGGGGTTAGGTTAGATCTAAAAGATAGAACAACTACAAAGTGTGCCGACTATGTGCATTAAGGAAGGTTTAGGCAGGGATGGGAATGCATCAAAGCTGTAGTTCCATCATGCAGAAACAGGTGCAAGCAAAGTATGTGTTTACATGTTTCAAATATGTGGAACTTCAAGAACAAGGGTTTAAGAAGATAAAATGTTTATGAAGGTTTTTTAGCTTCATTAAATAGCCAAACAAAACAAAAAAAGATCCTGAGTAAACACGTTAACTTAAAAGGTTTTTGTTGAAGGAGCTGTAAAATTAAGAATCATTTACAGCAATTAGCAGAATGAGAAAGATAACTATTGGGAACAAAGCAGCACAGCTAAAAAACAATATGAACCAAGAAGAAACAGGCAGAATAGATTGGAATAGAGAACAGGTGATATGTTAAAATAGCCTAACGCACTGCCACACTGACAAAGTGATACATTGACACACTGATACACTGCCACACTGACACTCTGCCACAGATACACTTGCAGACTGATTAACTGCCACACAGATACACTGGCACACTCATACAACACCGGCACACTCATACATGGATATTCTGACACACTGTTACACTGACAATCATTGCCACACTGGCACACAGATGTACTGACACACGGATACACTAACACACTGATAGACTAACACACTGATACACAGACCCTCTAACACACTGACACAGTGATACACTACCACAGTGATACACTGATACACTGCTTGTGGGTTTCTTTCTCTCTTTCTGTCTGTCTTCTGAATTTTTGAAATTTTTGGTTTTCTTCCAGTACATTTGCTTCAAAATGATGAGAATTCAGACGACTGGTCTGGTGAGTATTCATTAAAATATGGATCAAATTACATATCAAATTAAGATGCCTGTGGCTATGGGAGGCTGTACAAATCAAGCTATGTTTAAAGAAAAGACTTTTGTTAATACAGAAGTAAAAGATGAAAACAGCAATCACTTAACATATTCACAAACATCAAAAGTCCATGAACGAAAGGGTTCACAAGCAACAACCCACAGGGCTAAAATGTACAGAGGAATATTTATACTGAGGAAGGAAGACACAGGTATCACAAGGAACACCACTCACAAGATGGTGACAAAGTGGTAAATAAATAAGTGGGATGTTTGATTTGTATTGGTTTCACGTCTGTATACTTCCTGTTAGAGTTGAGCGATATGGGAAAAAATCTTATCACTATAATGTTTTTCATATCAATCGATATCGATATATATCACGATATAAATCAAAACGCTATTTCCTTTAAACTTTAAGTGAGAAATTAACAACACGACTATAATACAACTCTTGTTTCTGGCTACAACCTGCAGATTGTTAATCATAAGAGTTGTTATACAGTGTAAAGGCTTTGATATCGTCTTCAGATTCACAACACACGGGTGTCAGGAAAGGGTTCCAAAGTTTAATAAGAACTGTAACTGAAGAAGAAAAGTTGAAACTGAGGGGCAGAAACACGGATAAGGGAATGAACAAAATTTTTGAGTCTGATTGAGCATCACAGACAGTAAATCATAAATCCCCTTACATATAGTCTCTCATTATGTTGAATGCCGCTGTTACGACTCCTCAGCAGAATCTGACTCCCCTCGTTTGCACACATATAAAGATGCAACAGATGATATTTGCGATTTCCGTTGTTTGTATGCATAAATAAGGCGTAATCTTCAAGTGTTCATCATAGCAAAACAAAATGAGTGCTCAGTGAACTACATTATAATCACTGTAGCTCTCAGGACTGAAATGTCTGGTTAACATCTTTTTTTTAATTTTGGTGACTTATCCGCATGTGTATGCTATTCCACATAAAGCACGTCAAGTGTCTAATAATATAACCCTTTTTATATTAACCTTTTTAATGGAGGGTTTCATTTTAATCCAAATATCTGTAGTGTCTTTATGTGCACGCAAACGAGGGGAGTCGGATTCTGCGGAGGAATTGAAATTCAGCACAACTGGACTGGAATTTCGAATGCTCTTTAAATGTAGCTAGATAGATAACTAGCTATTTAGACAAAAACTAAGGGTAAAGGTCTTTTTACTAAGGGTAAAAGGACACCACTAGTTTTGAGACATTGCATCATTTGTCTTACACGTGATAAAATTGCTTATCACTTTATTTCAAGCTAAATGCTCTTTAAATATCTTGTTTTTGATCACTGATGATAATTATTTTCATTTGAACTTTAATACTTATTGAGCAAAAATAGTTTCTATAATAGTACATTGAATTTACACACATGGGTCAAAAATGACCCGCATTCATATCCAGTGTTATATAATGCTGGTGGGGTTTTTCTGTGTTCCTGTCTTTTGAATCTATTCCTTTTATGATTGAATATTTCAAGTATTCATTAAATATCTTGTTTTTGATCACTGCTGATCATTATTTACATTTGTACTTTAATACTTATTGAACAAAAATAGTTTCTATAATAGTACATTGAATTTACACACATGGGTCAAAATGACCCCTTCATCCAAATGTGATATAAAATAAAGTAACATAATCCAATAATAACTAGTTTTAAGTTGTTACTTTAGTAGTGAGTGGGGTCAAACATTTATTTGGTTTTTACCACATATTTTTCATTTTATCACACACACACAATGTCAGGTTTTCAAAGTGACCACCCAAATGCAGACATCAAAGGAAGAGGAAATTTAAACAAAGCATCTTCAAAATAACCAATAAAGGGTATAGGCAAGATCCAAAAACAGAACATGGAGGAACAAGACAAATAGGGAAAGCAGGACAGGACAACAAGACCTTAAGATTATGACTCTGACTATGATGACTATAAGATAAATACCGCAACACTTAGTGTGGAAGACTAATGATGCAACAAAGGCTGAACAGAAAACTGGACTTGAATACAAACACAGACAAGGGGACGAGGGACAGGTGAAAAGACGCTCGGGTGAGGACAGTGAGCAGAAAACAGGTGGGTGACTGGCAGATCGGTGCAGCCTCTGCAGTGTCGCGAACGCTGTAACGGACCGTTGTGGTGAAGGGTTTTTACTGGTCTACATTCCAAGTCTCACCTATGGTCATACTGTAAGCTTTGGCTAGTATGAGATCATGAATACAATGAGACAAAGAATGAGACTGCGAATACAAGCGGCTGAAATGAGTTTCCTCTGCTGGGTGTTCGGGTCTCCCTTAGAGATAAGGTGAGGAGTACGGTCATCCGGGAGAGACTCGGAGTAGTCTCGCTGCTCCATCTTGTAGAGAGGAGTCAGTTGAGGTGGTTCAGGCATCTGGTTCACCTGCCCCCTGGACTGGCTGGCCTTTCTGTCTCTGCACCTTTTCCTCTTTCTGTCTTTGGGAAGAGGGCAGCGAGCGCACCTCTTCCTCTTTCGTTGGCCCTCCTTGGGGGTGTCTTTCTGAGGATGGGTGGTGGCTGTGGTTTGTTTTTGTAACCCACATCTTCCCACTGCCTCAAGCACATGCTGTTGGAGTTTGGGTGAGCCCTCCATGTACCTCTTCATATGTGTCATGACAAGATTTTTGTTCAGTTCCTTGATGAATAGCAGCCATGCAGCGTTCACACCACCCATATCACCAGGGTGTTGTGCAGGTGAATTCACACCACCCATATCACCAGGGTGTTGTGCAGGTGAATTCACACCACCCATATCACCAGGGTGTTGTGCAGGTGAAGTTGGTGTAGACATTGAGGATGGAAACACCCACTATGCTGTACTAGAGAACCACAGGCCTCTTCGAGGTTCAACAGTTAGCTAGTAAATAATAATTACTTGTGACCTTCTTACAAGTAATGTACTCACTCTCAAGGTAACCTAAACCTAATAAAATATTACAGTATGTACAATTGTCTTTCCCAAAGATCATCAAAATATTTTCTAAAGTAATGTTAGAACAATTGAAAAAACAATACTTGTGTGATGGGAGCTGTGGTGAGTTATGAAATGGTAAATGCATGTGGGTCGTTTGTGACCCATGTGTGTAAACTTGATGTATAAATACAAAAGATGTGTTTTTTCTGAAAGTAAAAAAGGAAAATAAGAATCAAGATTTGTATTAAACAAAAACAAGATATTTACTGCAAACTTGGGATATAAAATGATTAATGATTTATTAATTTAAAAGATGTACCATAGAAACACTCAGCCAAACATGAAGTAACATAGAAAATGAATGCGGGTCATTTTAGACCCATGTTGTGCATTAGAGGGGTAGTGATACAAAAAGGGTTTTTATTCAAAAAGTAAGAAATGAAAAAATAAATTAAGGATATATGATGATCAAAAACAAGTTAATTGAGGAATACCTTGAAGGCTGAATGATTAAATTAATTTATTGCAAAGATATAGAAAATAAAAACTCAGCTGGGTCACTTTTGACCCATGTTGCGCATCAAAGGGTTAATGAATATTTGGAATATTCAATCATAAAAAGAATAGATTCAAAAGACAGGAACACAGGAAAACCCTACCAGCATTATATGACACTGGATATGAATGCGGGTCATTTTTGACCCATGTTGTGCATTAGAGGGGGTATGCATATGTTGCGCATCAAAGGGTTAAATGTAGTGAACTAGGTATTTATGTAGTGAATGTAGGTATTTAGACAGAAACTAAGGCTTAAAATTCCATTTAATACAACATAGTTTCTATCTAAATAGCTAGCTAGTTCAGTTAATACAGCTGCTACATTTAAAGAGCTATAGGCCTACTACTTAAATCCCGTTTAACGTAATGAGAAACTGTGTAACACAATAGTTGTTTATGGCTAAAAACCTACAAAGTGCCTGCGTAAAAGCATTTGTTGAGAAAAACTTCCGTTGTGTTGTGGTCTAACGTTATAGACGGGCAGGCATGATGCAAACGCAGGATAATGCAATTAGAATTATTAGTTTAATATACAACGAGGGAAGACACGGCAACAGGGAAGCAAGAGTTTGTAAGGGGAACCACATTTAGGCCAACACAATGTTTATCAGTCTCAGGTCCATAGGCGGGCAATGCAGTCACTGTGGAGACTGGACAACGGGCCGTGGATAACCCCCTTGGAGTTTCAGGGCCAGGAGCCGTAGGTGACTCCCTCTGGGTTGCGGGGTCAAGAGCCAAGGGATTGTCTAGGGAAGGCGTCGTGGCCAGCGAGGAGATGTTCAGAGGGATTGAGGCCGGCGAGGAGATCCTTGGAGGCGACGGGGCCCGTGAGACAGCCACAAGGGGCATAGCCACTGGTGCAGTGTCGTCAGGAGGCAGGACCGCCGGCGTGACATCATCGGAAGGCGGGGACGCCGGGGCACCGTCGTCAGGGGCCGGGGACACTGGGGCAGCGTCATCAGGGGCTAGAGAGGCGTCATCGGGAGCAGCAGGCACCGGGGCAACCTCATCGGGAGCTAGGGTCATATTACTAGGGACCTAGTGTCATATTACTAGGGTCGGTCATTCTGTAACTTTTTCGATGGGCAGGCATGACGCAAACGCAGAATAATGCAATTAGAATTATTAGTTTAATATACAACGAGGGAAGACATGGCAACAGGGAAGCACTATAAACGGGAAACACACAGGAGCCAACACGATAGATAAACGGGGAAAGATAACTAAAGACAATAACTATACAACTACACATTTAAACTCACTGAACACAAAGGAATGAGGAAGCGACAAGGAGAACAACCATAAGTTACAACCTAAACATTTAAACACTACTAGGAGAATCACAGATAATAAACGGGAACTAACTGAAACTGAAAGGGAAACAAACAAAGGTAAACTGAGGCTGCTTTAATTGAGAACGGTGAAAAGGCACGGAGGGAATCAACGGGTGAGGCACATGCTACAAGACACAAAAGGGGAAACAAACTAATCGGAGGGAGAATCGGAGGCGAGCGGAGACAAGGCAACATGAGGGTACCAGAGGTGGGGACTCGAGTCACATGACTTGGACTCGAGTCAGACTCGAGTCATTAATATTAAGACTTTTGAGTTGACTTGAAAAAATATTCAGAGACTTAGACTTGACTTGGACTTTTACACCAATAACTTGGGACTTGAATTGGACTTGAACCTGTTTACTTGCAAAGACTCGGGACTTGAGGATAAAGACTTGGACTTACTTGAGACTTGCAAAACACTGACTTGGTCCCACCTCTGTAGGGTACTTACACTCAACGACCAACAACAATAGACTGGGCAGGGGAAACTAAATACACAGAAACAGGGAAATGAAACGAGACACAGGTTAAAACAGTGAGTGCAGAGGGCGTGACAGACAGAGGGAACTATGGAAATGGGGAGACAAGGCAGGACAAGGGAGGAGGGCAGAGTTGGGCATGACATGTGGCTGGATTTGCAGCGTTTCTGAATTTGTAGTGCGTTTCAGAAATGTAGTGCACACCTCATTTTGATGAACTTGCTTTGCGTATTTAATTATTAGCACGTGCGCTAAGCGGCCACTATTCCTACTTTCAGTGCTGTAGCCTATGCTTCAACCCTGAAATGGCTGTTTCAAATACTCTAGTTCATCCGCTTGATTGGTCTGGGCAGCGCTATTGTCATTGGCTATTCATATTGTCTGTCAAAACATGGCGGGAATTGAATTTTATCGATTTCAATCAAATGCGTCTTATATTTCTATTGAGACGTTATAATGACCTTATAGTTTTATCGCCCAGCCCTACTTCCTGTGGTTTCTTTAGTTTTGTTATTAATCTCCTTCAAAGTCCGCACTTGCGTCCAGCCTCCAACCGTTACAGTTAGAAGCATGCTAAGCATTTTCTATTGCATTGATCTTTATGGTTTGATCTGGTTTGACTGTTTTTCACGTTTTGGATTTTGTACCTCTGCTTGACTTGGACTGCTTTTTCACATTGACATTGGATTATTATTTTTTCTCCCTTGATCTGGGTTTGATCCGTGCTTTCTTTGACTACACCATTCGTCACAGTGTAGCAAATCTGGAAATCACAATGTATGATTTTTTGAACATCAGCCAATCAGCAAAAATTTTGGCCCTCAAAGACCTGTTAGTTCACCTCTAAAAAGTCCACCTCCACTTATTCTAAATTAGAAGCACCTGTTTGCGGTCGTTAGCTGCATAAAGACACGTGTCCACCCTAGGGCTACAGGGAAATTGCCAAGCAGCTTGATCCAGGCTCGCTGATGAACATTTGCATCACCGAATTAAAATATAATATTTGTGAATGTAATAATAGAAACACTTAGAATATTGTACAGTAGCCAGTTGAAAATGTTGCCATATGTGCACATGTACACTTGAGCTTTCATTTTCCTTGTCAGCACCATTCACTTCTGTATTCAAATCTGATGTTGAAGGATTACACAGGCAAACAGGGCAGTGCAGGTTAGGCAGAGGAAATAAAGAAGTACACGGGAATATAGTGTAGTCAAGCAACAGCAACTTGGAACAGGCAGGAAATCAGTACACAAACTGAGCAATGTGGGGACAGAGAAACAGACCCAAGACAGTGAAACAAAAAAAATGAATCATTACTGAATCATAATTAAAGAATAAACCAAGCAGCACAGTTAAGAAACAGTGAAGAGGAAGGAACAGGTTGTCATTATTAGCACACTCTAATTGGAGAACAGGTAATCTGTTAAAACAGCCTGTAATGGGGAGCAGGTGGTGAGGATAACACACCAACACAAAAACACAGATACGTTGATATACTGACACATTGCTTTTAGGTTAGGATTAGGCTTGTGTGTCGTCTGAATCCAGAAAATAGAATTTTTGAAATACAGTTTTGTTTTTCTTACAGCATCTTATAACAATGATGAGATTTCTGGTGAGTATACATTCAAATATGAATCCAATTACAAATAAATGAACTTAAAACTACAAACTGAAGCTGCATTTCCTGGAGCATACTGTGATATTGACATCGGTGTAAGTAAATGCATATTTCTATGGCAGCAAATACAGCTTATAAAAACATGTATCATGCAGACATCCCAAGTTGCAAAAGTTGATTTCAGGGATTTCAGTGAAGACAATCACAACAGTTTGGAACATTAAATACATTATGCAGTTAGCAACTGGTATAGGTTTACAATACATTATCAGTGATCAAGTATTTAGAAATCACCTACTGCATGTTCACTTGAAATTTACTGGATCACAGAATATTGTAAACTTTTTAGCTAAAAGGCCAGCTCAATGTTCTTCAGTCTCCCAGGGGGCTGGACTATTTGTGAAAAATTAAATATACAAAAAATAAAAATCAAGAATTCAGAATGTATGATTAAAAAAATAATTTCTTTGTATGTTACTGCTAGGGCTGCGAATCTTTGGGAATCCCACAATTCGATTCAGAATCGATTCTTGGGGTCACAATTCGATTCAAAAACGATTCTCGATTCAAAACGATTCTCAGGATCTCAGGAGCTACTCTGGTCTGGTGGCATGAAAGCAGAATACATTTATAAAGATATTATAATTGTAAATGTTTGATTAACATATTGCAATAACGTAAACACACAAAGGTAAATCCAAGACAATATGTCTGATTTATTTATTCTTGTACACAGGCATCCCAAGTTGCAAAAGTTGATTTCAGGGAGGTTACCCCCCCGGAGGTTAAGTTGTTGAGCGGGGGGTGGGGGGGGGGGGTGTCGAGTGAAAGTTGTTGAGCGTGGTGGGGGGGGAAGGCGGCGGCGAATATAAGTAAGTTGTTGAGCGGAGAACAGGCCAATCAGAACCCCCTCTCTCTCCTTCCCACTCGCGATTAGAGAAAAAAAAGTCTGTCGCCTGTGTGCGCGTTTGTGTGGGTCACTCGTTCTGAATTCCGGGAGATTATATGTGACTCGCGGGTATCAGGGAGACACTACCGAAATGCGGGAGACTCCCGCAGCTTCCGGGAGACTTGGGATGTCTGTGCACATATGTTTTTAACTTGTACAAACACAACACAATATCTTTGAGGCTGACACTCAAGCTACTTGAACTGCTCACAGTTATCAGAACACTACATTAAACTAATAAAACTGTAATAAAATAAATAACATTGGTAGGCTTAGGCTAGCTGCCAGAACTCAAAAATTTAATTATACAAAAATACTGCTTAGGCAACTGGGAACAGGCAAGAAATCAGTACACAGACAAATTGAGCAATGTGGGGACAGAGAAACAGACCCAAGACAGAGAAACAGAAACATGAATCATTACTGAATCGTAATTAAAGAATAAACCAAGCAGCACAGTTAAGAAACAGTGAAGAGGAAGGAACATGTCCTTATTAGCATACTCTAATTGGAGAACATGTAATCTGTTAAAACAGCCTGTAATGGGGAGCAGGTTGTTGAGGACGACACAACACACCAACACAATGACAAACTGACACATGGGCACACTGACACAAAAACACACTGATACGTTGATATACTGACACATTGATTTTAGGTTAGAATTAGGCTTGTGTGTCATCTGAATCCAGAAAATAGAATTTTTTTAAATACAGTTTTGTTTTTCTTACAGCATCTTTTAACAATGATGAGAGTTCTGGTGAGTATACATTCAAATATGACTCCAATTACAAATAAATGAACTTAAAACTACAAACTGAAGCTGCATTTCCTGGAGCATACTGTGATATTGACATCGGTGTCAGTAAATGCATTGTTACGTTTGCTGAGGTGTAGGCGTGACGCAACTGCAAACTTGGAGAGGTTTAATAACGAAATGAAAACAAAACAACAGAGTGTAAACAGAAATGCTACACAACGAATGGAGAATCTACATAAACACAGTACAGACAATACACCAAGGCTAGTAAGAAACGCTACACAACTAATGGAGAATCTATATAAACAGAGTACAGACAATACACCAAGGCTAGCAAGAAACGCTACACAACTAATGGAGAAACTATATAATTAGAGTACAGACAATACACCAAGGCTAGTAAGAAACGCTACACAATGAATGGAGAAACTATATAAACAGAGTACAGACAATACACTAAGGCTAGTAAACACATCCAAGTAAAATACAAACATAAGTCGAGCAACAGAAACTCGAACTAAGATCACAGACCCTCAGGAAAACAACTAACACCAATCAAAGAGAAAACAAGACACACCAATACTTAACGATATGACGAAACAGCGAAGGGAAACGCGGAAGAGGAAAACACTTAACTGGGCTTGGGTAGACTAGACTAGGCGACTCGGAGAACAACGGAGAAATAGGTATGAATCCGAAACTAGAGACAACTACATAAATAAAACAAACAAGCGAGAGCAGAGACAACACGCACATAAGCTTAAACAGAAACTAGGAACAAACGAACAATGACCAGAAACACGGAATACTTAGGGACTACGAAGAACTACGGCAGACGAAGGAGCACAGCAAACGGCCGACGTCGGTGAATGAGACAGGGGGAAACTAAATACACAAGAAGGGGGGAAAACAAGACACAGGTGCAAACGTTGATGAAAGGGGTGTGACAACCAGAAGGGAACCATAACACCGGGGAACTAGCCAGGGCTAGGGCATACGACACAGGACTGGGGCGGAAGGCGGAGCTAGACGTGCATATTTCTATGGCAGCAAATACAGCTTTAAAAAAACATGCATCATGGTCAACACAAATCAGCTTTATAAACTACAGCTGTGAGAAAAAATGATATATACTGGACTAATGTTTATCATGACATACGAATAAATAAATCATACTTTATAGATACAGAAGGTATCACTAATTATGAAACATAGAGCATTTTGATATATTCAAAGACAATCACAACAATTTGGAACATTAAAAACATTATGCAGTCAGCAACTGGTATAGGCTTACAATACATTATCAGTGATCGAGTATTTAGAAATCACCTACTGCTGTCATGCGAACCCCCAGGGAACAGGGGACTCGCGGGGTTTTTGTACGAGATGAACCCAGGGGCAAAACCCAAAAGAAAACACGACAAACTGAGTCCTCCGCGGGAAACGCCGAAAAGGAAAACTGAGTATAACTCAGAAAACGAAAACAGAAAAGAATACGGAACTCCCTTGACGTGAGAACAGGTGAGTGAAAACAACAAAAACGGTGGAGACAAAACTGTGTAACAAGGGAGCACAAACGAACAAAGAAAATACAAGCCAGAGAAACTGACTGGAATGAAAACAAAAGGCACACGGAGGAAAACCACTCAACGTGTCGTGATAAAAAAGGGAGCACAAACGACCAAAATAAATATAAGCCAGGAAAGGGAGCTGGCTGAAAACAAAAGAACAAAAACTAAATGTGGCAATAACTACGCCACCCCACTTTTATAGAGGGTAGGGGATCCCTGCAAGGCTTCTCAAATAAATGAGTTATAAGGCAGTTTAGCGAAAATATGTATATTTTATTTAATCCAAGCAATAGATAAAAACATCTTCACCACCCATCTCAGCGAATGCGGTACTCAGAGGGATAACACCGGTTAACAGTCAACCCTAGTCAGCACATGGAGATGGTAAATACAAATCCCACACAAGTAATAACCCTTTGTGGTCATACCCACAGGACAGAAGCAAAACAGCACAACAAACTTCGTAAAACAACCACAAATGTACCAACGCAGCTTCCACGACACTGCCGCACGCCAAACCAGCCAGCTCCCCCCTTGTTGGTTGAGAGTAGAGAAGTCATAAGCTGCCAATGACTCCAGAGTTTTTATAACCTTAATGAGCCCGCCCCACCCATAATTTATCCCAGCTGTAGGCCTACATCACGTCTTATTCTCACACCCATTATTAGCCATGCCACATTCACCCCCTCTTCCAAAGTTCACCGTCCCGGTGAACCAGTTAACTCACCAAAAGCCCTACTGCCAAGGCCGGAAAACATTAAGAACAGAGCTGGGTGTACCTGAGCTATAAACAGAATTTGACATAGCTGCACGAGGGAGATGAAAAGGATTTGGGTGCTGTCCTGCTGTACTCCGGACGGACCGCCGCACTATAGGAATAGGTAAAGGCTCCTGTCCTTGACCCTCAAGCATCAGAGGCTCCTGAGGAGCTAAGGGGATAGATAACGCGCTGGCTGTATGCCCCTGCTCTCCCTGAGCAGGATTAACTACCTGGCCTGAACAAGGCTCCAACACCCTGGAAACACCAGCTGCAGGGGACCTTACACACAACAATACATCTCCCAACGCGCTCTCTTCTTCTGAGTCATCTAAACTTGCCTCGGGGTGCCCAGGTAGAACAGGTTCTACAATGCCCCTCTCCGCTGACACCGGTGGGCTTGCTTCCATGGCCACCACCTTTAATTCTGACCGGTGTACCGTTTTACAGCCCCCCTCAATCCCCATTGGCCTAATCTTGTACAAGGTTCCCACCTGATCCAAACATTCAACTATCTCAAAGATGGTAGAACTCCAAAGATCCTGTACTTTATGCCTACCCTGAAAGTGGTTCCTACAACGTATCCGTGTACCTGGAGAGAGTATAAGTGCCGGTACATTATGATGACGCCTACGGTACGCTGCTGCCTCCTCCAAATGCCCTTTTGCCTTAGCATACACCTCAGCCAAATGCTCCCTATGTTGGGTCACCCAATCAGAGAGGTCAACGTTTTCCTCCCCCTCCTCATTAACATTCCCCAACAACCTGTCAATAGGCAGCTGCGGTTTCTGCCCAAACATCAACTCATATGGTGAATACTGGGTTGACTGATGTACAGTGGTATTATAGGCAAACACTAGCTGTGGTAACAGTTGTGGCCACTTCCTTTTCTTTTCTTGGGGCAATGTTCTAAGTAAATCATGCAATGTCCTATTAAATCTTTCGCATTGCCCATTGCCCTCAGGATGGTATGGTGTGGTCCGGCTCTTTTCTACGCCATAGAGCTCACAAAGGCGTCGCAGCAACTCCCCCTCAAAGCTACGACCCTGATCTGAATGAATCCTTTGGGGTACCCCATACACATAGAACCACTTTTCAGTTAACACCTTTACCACTGTACTTGCTTTCTGGTCAGGCACAGGATATGCTTGGGTAAACTTTGAAAAGACATTAGTGATTACCAACACGTTCTCTTGTCCGCTACTAGCTCGTTCCAAAAGGGTAAAGTCGATGGCCACAATTTCTAGAGGTCGCGTGGCCAACAAACTGCCCATAAATGTTCTTACTTTAGGGCAGGTGGCCTTAGCCACTGAACATCGGCCACACTGGAGGCACCAATCCCTCACATCTTGCCACATCCTTGGCCAGTAACATCGTTGCCGCACAAGCTCAGTAGTGCGTTCTATGCCCTGGTGACCATGATGGTCATGCAGACTGGCGAGAACCTCACCCTGCAGTGCTTTTGGCAGCAACAACTGCAGCACTGGGCGGGTTGCTGATGGAAACTGGACTTGTCTATACAAAACACCCTCCCTCTCTGTAATCCTGGGCCATTGCCTAGCCAATTCTCTTAACCCCTCTATCTCCCTCTTTAATTCTACCCCTGTAGGCTTCTGCCCTCGCCTCCAATACTGCAAGAACGCAGAAACACATGGATCAGCTGCTTGTAACGCCTTAAGATCAGCCTTACTGCGACTAGGAACTGCATCTATGGCCTGAGACTCCGCCAACAAGTGGGGTTTCTCAGGGCCACCTACCTGAAAGACCACCTCAGGGGGAATAGAAAGCCCGCCCACCACCCCCAAAGAAGAAGGTTCAGGAGGTGCAGGCAATCTTGAAAGGGCGTCGGCATTACGATTAGCCGTGCCTGGACGATACCGGATCTCATAATCAAACAAGGCTAGCTGAGAGGCCCACCGCTGTTCTACCGCCCCCAATTTTGCAGACTGTAAGTGGCTCAATGGGTTGTTATCAGTATAGACGACAAATTTATTGCCCAACAGATACTCCCGAAATTTTTCCGTTACCGCCCACTTTAAAGCTAGCAGCTCCAATTTCATAGTACTGTAGTTCGACATGTTTCGTTCAGTAGGTCGCAACCCACGACTGGCATATGCAATAGGTCGGCGCTGCCCATCCACATCCTGAGACAGCACAGCTCCCAGCCCTGCATGACTCGCATCAATTTCCACTTGGAAAGGGCGAGTAAAATCAGCATATCCCAGCACTGGTGCCCTCACTAATCGCTCTTTAAGGCCTAAGAAGCTCTTTTCACAGGTTTCATCCCAATGCTGCCCGAGAGGGCCCTGGATTCTAGGCCTAGGTTGCTTCCGCGAGCCCTGTAACGCACTCACCAGTTGGTGAAGGGGAGCCGCCAATTGGGCAAACCCTTCCACGAACCGCCTGTAATATGAGGCGAAACCTAGAAAGGACCGCAACTCTTTAACCGTTGAAGGCCTTTTCCATTCCTCTACTGCCCGGATCTTCTCTGGGTCGGTGGACACACCCGCAGCGGAAATAACATGACCCAAATAACCCACCTCTGTCTGAAAAAACTTACATTTCTGTAGCTTTAACTTTAGATTATGCTGTTGCAACCTGCCCAGCACCATATCCAATCGTTGGAGATGCTGCGGGACAGTTTGAGAGAAAATAACAACATCATCCAAATATAACAACAGTGAATGGAAACTCTGGTCACCAAAGATCCGTTCCATTAGCCGCTGGAACGTGCTCGGCGCATTACATAATCCAAACGGCATACGATTGAACTCGAACAAGCCGAACGGCGTGCAAAAAGCAGTTTTCTCTCTATCTGGTTCAGCTACTGCCACCTGGTTGTACCCACTGGCCAAATCCAATGTGCTAAACCATTTGGCACCACCCAACGCATCTAAGGATTCTTCAATTCTAGGCAAAGGAAAGGTGTCTTTGCGCGTTTTAGCATTGAGCTGACGATAGTCAACACACAGTCGAATAGACCCATCCTTCTTTTGAACAACCACGATAGGCGATGCGTAGGGGCTTGTACTAGGGCTTGCTACATTACGATCTACCAACTCCTGTATATGAGCTTTCACTAACTCATACTGGGACGGTGCAAGACGCCGATACCGCTGCCTCACTGGAGTAGAGTCCACAAGAGGGATGGTATGCTGAACCAATGTAGTACATCCCAAGTCACCATCATGCTGGCTAAAAGCGTCACGATACTTCTCCAAGGTATTCCTAACTTGGTCCTGTTCTTGAACTGAGAGAGACGGCCAGGTAAATTGGGAAAAATCAATACTACACCCACTATCCCCTTGGACAGACTGAATCGTCACTACCTGCTGCTGCTCATCTCTATGGACTTGCACGGTACTACCACTAGACCAGCCTTGGGGTACATGAAGTTCCCCCAACACCACTTTAGACTGAAGCCACCTATCCTGATACCCCACGTTTACCACCGGAACCTGCACGACTCCCTGGTTCACAGTCAAAAGGGCTGAAGGTATAAGGAGGTCACCAGGCAATTGGCCCTCCACAAACGACGCGGGCTCCAACACCCCAGAAGAAGGTACACCCCCCAGACCACCATGGCACGATGCGGGCACCAACTTCATAGTACCAGCTGGTATTCGAACGGCAGGGCCACGCTGTGTCCTCACCAGGCCCACTCTACCCCTTCGACAGGTACGTTCCCAATGCTGACATTGAGAAAAGGCACGTTGCCACACCTTACCATCCCGTTGAACATCTGGGGAACGGAACAAGGCTGGCCCATGGTGCAGAAACAGTTCGTTGTAGCAACGGCTAATTATATTCATTCCCAGTAAACCGGGAATAGACTCCTTAGCAAGATGAGCAGTAGAATTACAAGAACTTTTAGTAACCAATATGCCCATGCAGGGCAAAACCTTGCCCAAAACACAGACATTGGCTTCCAGATACCCCAAATATGGAATCTCTAATCCATTAGCAGCCTTCAACTGCAACCATGGACAAGACTGCAAGGATGACTGCAAACGACCCTGTAGATGCTGACAAAAGAACTCCTCTGTAACTGTGCTTACCATAGACCCAGTATCCAATAAGCATGCCACTGTCACCCCCCCAATCTCAATCTCCACTGTAGGACATGTGCCAATCAATCTAGTTGCACTTGAGAATCCAAAGCCCCTTTCCTCCCCTCCCGACGCCTGGGCGATAGCATCTAGTTTTCCTGTTGCTGAACAGTAGCGCTACCTACCACCCCTCCAGCTTCCAAAGCCGCCCTTCCATCTACCTTACACCAACGAGCAATATGCCCAGGCTTACCGCAACGTAGACATATCGGTTTGCCATCAGCCTGAAACCGATAGCGAGAATCACGGTTGAGAGAGTGACTTGGAGGGCCAGTAGTTACTGGAGACGAATCAAGACGTCGCATGATAGCGTCCAGCTGGGCTTGTTGCTTCCGCAGGCCCTCCTTTAAAACAGCCAACTCATCAGAGCGATTAACCAAAACGGCATTCACATCTCCCTCCCGCTCGGCTATTGAATGGGTATTGCAAGAATGTACACGGGAGCGATGGCCAAGGGACTCACCCTCCTCAACCCAACGAATAGCCTCACTACGAATCTCCAAAAAGGACGCCTCAGGATGCACACGAACTTGCCGCCTAAGCTCTCTTCGCAGTAAGCCATCACGTATGTGCTCAATAAACTGATCGCGCAAGGTAATGTCAGGGCTGGCGAAACAAGAAGGATCCCTACGCTTCACAGCCTCCATTAAAAACATTAATGCGTGGGAATAAGCCCTCAATGACTCGCCCTCCCGTTGTCGCCGCTGAAAGAACTGAGTCTGGAGGCTAATATACGACTGTGAACACCCATACACACTAGTTAAAATACTAAAAATACCTTCTGCCCCTTCCGTCTCCGAAGCCGGACGAAACTTAACTTCCGCTTTCGCTTCGCCATCCAACAAATCAAATACAACTAGTGCCTGCTCCCCCCTAGACCCAGGACGTAATGCCAAATACCTCCGCACTTCCTCCACCCACTCTTCCACCTTCAGGGAATCTACAGCTAGGTTTCCTGAAAACCTGGGACATTTTCGGTCCCTAGGCAGATAAACATAACGATCTACCGCCCCACCCACCATAGAAGAATTCCCTTGAACCAGCCTGGGGGTGGAGGAGTTTATTGAAGTACCTTCTACTGCATCGTCTACTCCGGCAGCTACAGGCGCCTGAGCTACCTCCTCCCGAAGTCTAGTATTCTCCGTCCTAAGCTGCTGAACCAACTCGGTAAGAGCCTTAAGCTGGTCTGCCAAATTTTCATCTGCCATTATAAAAAGGGGAAGAAGAGAGAAGAAAAAAAGGAAAAAAAAAATTACTCCCCACAACAATAAACAAAATCAATAATCACACACACACACACTTCCCCACCCCCCTAAAAAATAATAATAAATAAATAAATCTGCAACTGGAAGTGGCTCGGTCACAATTCCCTGGGTCCCCAGTCTTCTCCTGGATGCCGAAGTTCTTCTGTTGCCGTCTACTCTTCAGTCCACCTGTGACCACTGTCTTCCTTCTTTCTGTGCCTTTCCCCAACTCTTCTAATTACTAATCCGAATACTGAGCCACTATAACTTTGACCACCAATCGGTTAAACAGCCTTCATCTAATCACCGATCCTGCCAACTGCGCCAAAATGTGGCAATAACTACGCCACCCCAATTTTATAGAGGGTAGGGGATCCCTGCAAGGCTTCTCAAATAAATGAGTTATAAGGCAGTTTAGCGAAAATATGTATATTTTATTTAATCCAAGCAATAGATAAAAACATCTTCACCACCCATCTCAGCGAATGCGGTACTCAGAGGGATAACACCGGTTAACAGTCAACCCTAGTCAGCACATGGAGATGGTAAATACAAATCCCACACAAGTAATAACCCTTTGTGGTCATACCCACAGGACAGAAGCAAAACAGCACAACAAACTTCGTAAAACAACCACAAATGTACCAAACGCAGCTTCCACGACACTGCCGCACGCCAAACCAGCCAGCTCCCCCCTTGTTGGTTGAGAGTAGAGAAGTCAAAAGCTGCCAATGACTCCAGAGTTTTTATAACCTTAATGAGCCCGCCCCACCCATAATTTATCCCAGCTGTACATCATGTCTTATTCTCACACCCATTATTAGCCATGCCACATAAAAATAGAGAAAAAACAGCTTGGGGAAAACTTGAGAAAGGCCAGTAAGGGCGCAGGAGAAGAGACCTCGAAAAACAGTAGAGAGAGAGAGAGAGAGAGAGAGAGAGAGAGAGAGAGACGACTGCTCAGTAACCGGGAATAAGGCTGGCTGCAAGAGCGAGAGGCAACAAACAACTCAGCAGTGAGGCACTGCAACCGTGCCCATTAAATAGGGGAAGGCACAGCTGCAGGTCCTCACTGCTGATTGCGTCTCCCATGAGAATCCGCTCGTGGGTTCCCTCCAGTGGCGACAGGAGGGATGGTCCTGGACCCAGCCCTGACAACTGCATGTTCATTTGAAATTTACTGGCTCACAGAATATTGTAAATTTTTTAACTAAAAGGCCAGCTCACTGTTCTTCAGTCTCCCAGGGGGGCGGACTATTTGTGAAAAATTAAATATATAAAAAAAAATCCAGAAATCACAATGTATGATTTTTATATAATTTCTTTGTATGTTACTGCTGCAACTAAGTATTTTAACATCTTCCAATCAGCAGAAATGCTGGCCATCAAAGACCTGTTAGTCCACATTAGACACACCTGTTTGCAATCGTTAGCTGCATTAAGACTACCTGTCCACCCCACATAATCGGTAAGGCTCAGACTACTAACCTGACTAAGACCATAGAGCTGTCCAAAGACACCAGAGACAAAATTGTAGACCTCCACAAGGCTGGAAAGGGCTATGGGGCTATTGCCAAGCAGCTTGATCCAGGCTCGCTGATGAACATTTACATCACATGTTGCGATTGGCAGTAACAAACGTCGAACCTAACATTGACTGTCTTGTCAGCTGAAAGCAGGTTCACAGTTCACACTAATTATGGAGAAGCACTGTATGAGGTAGCATGATGGAAATTATTAACTAATATGTAAATTAAAATTTTGCATTATAAATTACAATCATACTACAAATAATGCAACCATTATCACAGTTTAGATATTTTTTTACTAAAACCTAGCCACTTGGGTGCACACACCAGTGTATTTTAGTGCCAGTCCCAAGCCCGGATAAATAGGGAGGGTTGCGTCAGGAAGGGCATCCGGTGTAAAAACTGCACCAAATCAAATGATGCGGATCAAAACAGAAATTCTATACCGGATTGGTCGATGCCCGGGTTAACAACGACCGCCACTGGTGCTGTTGTCCAACAAGGCATTAGTGGAAATTGGACTACTGTTAGGACAAGGAGGAGGAGGAGAGGGGGGAAGAGGGTTCTGAAGCTGAAGGAGAGGAGACAGAGTAGGAAGGTGGAGGTTAGAGCAATGTGGGGACAGAGAAACAGACCCAAGACAGAGAAACAGAAACATGAATCATTACTGAATCGTAATTAAAGAGGAAACCAAGCAGCACAGCTAAAAACAGTGACGAGGAAGGAACAGGTTGTCCTTATTAGCATACAGTGGTACCTCGAGATACGAGCTGCTCTATATACGAGCGATCCAAGATACGAGCACCGAGACGAGCAAAATTTCTGTTCGACACCCGAGTGCACGCTCGAGATACGAGCATGAACCGGTCATCACAGCCATTCGCACGTGTGCTTTGCAACGAGTAACAGTACGTACGGTGTATACAGTACAGTATTTCAATACTACAAACGTTTTTTTTTTTTGCATTATGGCTCCAAAGAAAGGCTCTAGTAGTGGAAAGTCCAGTGAGAAGAGAATGATAACTATAGAAACTAAGCAGGAGATTATTCACCTGCATGAGAAAGGCACTCGTGTAGCCGAACTCGCTGGTCTGTTCGGCCAGAGTACATCCACCATTAGCACTATCCTGAAGCAGAAGGACAACTTTAAAAGTGCAAACACGGCGAAAGGCTTGACGATATTGTCCCAACTTCTTTATTAATAAAGAACATGTCTTTTTTTCCACATTTATGCTAGTTTTGTGACTTTTTTAAGGACCGGAACCAATTACAATACTTTACATTGTTAAATTGCTTCCAGAACCGAGCAGTTCGAGATACGAGCACGGGTCTGGAACGGATTAAATTCGTATCTCGAGGTACCACTGTACTCTAATTGGAGAACAGGTAATCTGTTAAAACAGACTGTAATGGGGAGCAGGTGGTGAGGACGACACACCAACACATGGACACATTAGAGGGTTTTCCATCCACCGAGTTTTTGCGCATTTTGAAAATGCGCATGAAAAAAGCTGGATGGAAAAAGTCCAAAATTCGAAAAAAAGCCCAAATATTGCAAAAAGATTTTTATGCTAGGAGGAGGTGGAAAAGTTAGACTATCGCATCGCCAAAATTCGGAAAAACTGGATGGAAAAGGGTTTTTCGCATAAATGATGACGTATCATGCCTCAAGTCATGTGGTTCTGTACATGATCACGATGTAAAGATGGCAAATGCATACAAAAACAGTTCTGGAGAGAGCAAAAATTGAATTTAACTTCTCCATGTATAGAAAAGAAAAAGAAAAAAATGTTTCAAAACCTCAATGTGTAAAAATGCGTAACTGCCAGATGGATGTAAAATCACTATTGTTTGGCGTCCTCTCACGTGATCTAAAGTTTATTCGCATAACTGTTATGAATGGAAACAAGGCTTAATTCTCATTTTTTTCTGCCGAAACGTGGAAATTGCGCATTATTTTTTCGAAAGGTTTGGATGGAAAGCCGGCTAATGACACACTGACAGATGGGCACACTTGACACAAATACACACTGATACGTTGATATACTGACACATTGCTTTTAAGTTAGGGTTGTGTGTCGTCTGAATCCAAAAGACAGAATTTTTGAAATACAGTTTGGTTTTTCTTACAGCATCATTTTACAATAAGCGTTCTGGTGAGTATACATTCAAATATGAATCCAATTACAAATAAATGAACTTACAACTGCAAACTGAAGCTCCATTTCCTGGAGCATGCAGTGATATTGACATCGGTGTAAGTAAATGCATATTTCTATGGCAGCAAACACAGCTTTAAAAAAACATGTATCATGGTCAACACAAATCAGCTTTATAAACTACAGCTGTGAGCAAAACTGATATATACAAGACTAATGTTTATCATGACATACGAATAAATAAAACACTCTAAAGATACAGAAGGTATCACTAATTATGAAACAGAGCATTTTGATATATTCAGACAATCACAACACTTTGGAACATTATGCACAATACATTATGCAGTCAGCGACTAGTATAGGCTTACAATACATTATCAATGATCGAGTATTTATAAATCACCTACTGCATGTTCATTTGAAATTCACTGTTTCACAGATTCTGAAGTGAGG
The DNA here is from genome assembly GCF_052324685.1 of Brachyhypopomus gauderio. Classification (NCBI taxonomy): domain Eukaryota; kingdom Metazoa; phylum Chordata; class Actinopteri; order Gymnotiformes; family Hypopomidae; genus Brachyhypopomus; species Brachyhypopomus gauderio. Next base: position 842,507 of record NW_027506918.1, on the reverse strand, counting down.
ATTGTTCTGGTGGGTAAAACTGGAGTGGGAAAGAGTTCATCAGGAAACACCATCCTGGGCACAGAATATGCCTTTACAGCAGAAGCTTCACCTTCATCAGTTACAGAGGAGTGCAGCAAAAAGACTATGAACAACCATATGGGTAGAACAGTCACAGTGGTGGATACACCTGGCATCTTTGGATCATCGACAGAGGAAGAAACATCTGCTCAAATAAAGAAGTGTGTGCACATGTGTCTTCCTGGTCCTCATGCATTCCTGCTGGTGATCAGTGTGGGGAGGTTCACACAGGAGGAGCAAAATGCTGTGGAGTGGATTCAGAAGTTTTTTGGAGAAGAGGCCTTAAAATACACCATCTTTCTGTTCACTCATGTCGATCAGCTGAAAGGAAAAAAATTGGATCAGTTTCTAAAGAAAAATGATGACCTTTGGAATTTGATCAAAAGGTATGGTGGATATTTTGGATTCAACAATAACAATGTAAATGACAGGACTCAGGTCACAGAGCTCCTGCAAATGATAGATGAGATGGTGAAGAAGAATGGGGGCAAGCACTACACCAACGAGATGTTTCAACAGGCCCAGAAGAATGAAACGATTAAAGACGTGGTACTAGGAGTGGGATCAGCGGTGGGGGCAGGAATGGTCGTGGCAGGAGGGGTGGCAATTGGGGTGGCAGAGGCTGTAATATTGGGACCTGTGGTAATTGCAGCTGGTGGCGCTCTTGCTATTGGAACAGGGGTGAAGCTCCTATATAAAAAGCTGAAAAAGCAGACACCATAAAACACCAAATGAACCACGAGCATTCATTGTCTGAATGTTTGTCTGAATCATGCACGGCATTGAAATCATAGCTTTGTAATCATGTCATCTTACTTTCTTTTACACTTTTACTGGTCTTTCATAATTTTTTTATTTGAAAAATCTATAACCAATTGTACTGTTTATAGCTTTAAAAAAATTCTTTAATTAATGATACTGTTAACCTTCTGTACTGTTAATCTTTTGCAAATCCGTAACAATTTTTATTTGTAAAGTCCATAAAATATTAAATATTAAAATATTCCACTGTAATTGCTGGACTGTGTATGAACTGTACTAATCTACAAACTGTGACGCTCGGGGCAGGGCGAAGGAGAAGGCACAAAATCCTTGCTTTCACAAACGTAACTTTTATTTCACACATAAATATAGTGCGAATAGCGCACGTGAAACAATCACACTCTTAAACATGAAAGACTCAGACAAAGACGAGCACGGGACACCGCGCAAACACACATTAAATAGACGAATCATATAAGCCCCAAGTGTTGACGAGACGAGCCACAGGTGAGACCAATGAACACTCGGACACAACCGCACCCACGGAGATCCACAGACGACTAGACATAGACAACGTAAACACACACCCAAAGGGGAGGAGTCAGGGGCTGTAACGTGACACAAACATTTTCAGCCTTACTTGCTTTATTTTATCTATCAGTAAATCAGTAAAGATAGGGCAAACCATTGAACACTTAGAGTAATAGAAAATGAATCGTTTTTGACCATGTTATAAGAGACGACTATAATTTCTAGGGATGCACTGAAAGGATAATTTTGAGCCAAAACCAAAAAAAGAGACATTTGGCCAAATACCACATACCAGATGTTTTTCATGGTGTTTAATTCATTTTGCTACTTTTACACCAATGCCTAAATTAAATATGCTAAATGTATTTGTAACGAACAGACCTGTCAGAGGAAGATAAAACTTCGGAATAGCACTGCCTTTATTGAAAGAGATACAATCGCTCGAGGCGACCAATACAAAATACAGCCAGTGGCACGGAACACAGCAGTGTTGTGCAGAATGTGGGGACAGTTCAGGGTCACACGGGGAGAGCAGAGTCCGGGAGGTACAGGTACTAGGCAGGGTACGAGGTCTAGGAGGAAAGCAGAGGTCAGAGCACAGGAAGACAATCAAGGAGAGAGAGAGAGAACGCTCAGTATGCGGCATAGTCGGCAATACTTCACAACCTGGAAGTGTGATACAGGCATTTATTAGCAAAAGAGAGGGTACGAGAGGCAGGTGCAGCCAATATCCCTAGGAGAGAGATTGGAGTGTTGTTTCTAACAGTATTTTTGTCTTGGTTTTCAAAGAAAAATGCAATGCAATTCAATGACAACTGCATTTTAAAATTATTTACTGCACTATATACACTACCAGGGAAAATCTGGACTGTTTTTTTAAACATAAAAGAAATATGTTATTAAGCTTTAATAAACAAATATTAGATTATTTCAAGTAACTATCCTATATTTTTATTATATACATGTAACGATCTGCGCTGGGCAGAACAGGGAGGCGGACACAAACGCTGAGGAGAGCGAGATTTAATCATGGAAATTCCAGAGGCAGAGTCGTAGTGGCAGGCAGGGGTCATAACGGGTGGGCAATCAGAACAAGAAATGTAGACAGGCATAATAACGCAAGGAAATAAACAGGGCACTAAGACAATGAACGAATACTCAAAACAAAACACGGGGAAAACGCATACAAACTAGAGCAACCAGGTACAGAGCACACGAAAGACAGAGCAGTAAACTACGGACCATGGACACTGAACTAAAACAACCGATAACTAGATCTGGGATACACAGGGACTAATATACACAGAACTTAACTGGGAACAGGTGAGAACAATGACACAGGGGCGTGGTAACAAACGAGGAATCATCAAAACCAACGAGCAGGGCGGGACAAACAGGCAGGGAACACAGACATGAGGGAACCCAGAGTGACAGCTACGAGAGGGGGCGTTGCCCTACGTGACAATACATTTGCATGCTCTTGGTGTTCTGTTAACCAGCATCTTGAAGCAGCACATGATGATTTTCATTCATCCTGAAGACATTCTCACATATGCAGAGCACATGTAATAAAGGAAATAAAACCGAATTAAAACTGTTTGCTGAGGGTGCATTTAAAATGTGTTTGTGCTAAGAATTAATTCATACATACAACACCTTTTCCAAATTATATTTGTCTTATAACATATTTAAGCATAATCCTTGTTGTGGAAATGGATGAGGACTCAGACGTGATTAAATGATTAATTTATTACAAAAATATAAATATATATAAATAGCACAAAGACAGAGACAGACATGAGAGTCTCATTCAAGCATGACAACTCTGAGAACAAGGGGGCAGTCCCCCTGCTTATATACAATCCTAAACACAATTCAGCAGTTCTAACAGCAGGTTATCTTTAGCACAGCATGTTCCAAAAGGCTCCCAGCAGGCTACTTTGTCTCACGTGTGTATCTCCTAATATGGAATTCCCTAGAGTTAGCGGAAGCAACTGATGTATCAGTTGAACGCAGAGAAAGCTAAATGACCCAAGCAGGGTATCTGCACATTTTTAAATCTCAAATTCAATGACTTTTAAGACCTTTTTAATACTTCACAAGAAAAAATAATACCAGGTTTGCCAACTTTTCAAGATCGCTTGGAGTGAGATTTGAACCTGGAGGGTGTGGCGAGTGGGGAGGGGGTGCACGACCTCGCGAAGCGACAGCACGCGGGGACCTACGCGCTGGTCATCCTACGTCATTGTCGGCACGCGGAACCTCGCGCCGGTTGCGACACGTCAAGTATAAACCAAGCTTGACGCGGCTCAGGGATTATGGCACATGCAGCCCCTTGCGCAGTGCCCTAGTGCCTGTACATTTAAATTGTAATGGTCCAATGAAGGTAATTTAAAAACCAGGACATTTCCTCACTTAAAAAAAACCCAGGACAGGACGTGAAATACTACACAGTAGACAAATAATTTTTTGCGCTTACAGTTAAACTGCAGTTAGCAGCGAATGACTCGATATGCATATTACTATTACGAGTGCTATCATATCGCTTGTGTATTTCAGATTTCATATGAGAATCCAGCGCTTTACAGCCCATTGTACCAAGTTTGAATGTTTTTCGGCAAGTTCACATCGTGCCTCATACGAATCACTAGAAGGTTTCAGCCAGCCACAATATTTTTCATCCTCCACCCACTTCATTTAATCGACATTTACCCATGTCTGCATCGGAGCCTTGTATTGTTGTTCAGGCCGCAGCCCTCAAATAAGAAAAGCAGCTTGCTAGGCAGCTAAAGCATCATCTGCTGTTTCCACCTGTTAGGTGACGTACTACCGCCATGTTCCATGTGGAGTATACGGCCGTTGCACAAATGATAATTATTGTGGGATATACATCGGTCAAATAAAACAGAAAAACTGAGCAACACTTATTTAATGCCTCCCCTCCAGACATTTTAGACCTTGAATATATAAAACTAAATTTAAGACATTTTAAGACTTTTTAAGGACCCACGGGTACCCTGCCCAAGTATAGTAGCCTAGTGACTACCAGTTAACAGAGTGCTCTTACCCTTTGCACTCCCCTTGATCTGAGTCACAGTATAGCACACGTTACATTTACTCCGTTACATTTACTCAAGTAGCTTTTTAGACAAAAATGTACTTGTAAGAGTAGTTTTAATATGAAATACTTATACTTTTACTTGAGTAAATATGTGCTGAGAAAAATGACTTACTCCGTTACAATCAGATTTGCGCCGCACTACCATTAATTTAGTTTTGGAAAAAATTCGTCTTTTCAATGAGAAGATTGACTAACGTCTCGTCACCTGAGTATGAGTGACCAATCAAATGAAGCCGGTCAGTCACGTGATCACATACGCACACTTTCTCCACTGGTCGCAAGAAAGTATGGTGATGGAAAAACCTACTGAGCTTCCCTGGCCTCACATAAAAAGGACAGTTATATAATGCGCTGTCCTTTGTGTCTGCCAAACGTGTGGACATTTCAGCCTACAAGAACAACATCAAATTTGAGGAAACACGTTGCAATAAGTTTGCTGTATGTATCATTTTGTGTATGTAACGCTGCTCGCGCAGCGGAGCGAGAGGATGGACACAATCGCTGAGAAGAGCGAGATTTATTCAAGGGCATACCATATTCATCGTCACTAAGCCAGTCCGGGTCCATAACGGGAGGGCAGTCCGTAAAACATGCATACACAGGCATTACAAAACAGGGGGACACGAGCAACAGGCAAGAAACCAAAAGACAGGAACAATAAACAGCCAGGTACAACGATCAACATAGAAACAGTCAAAATACCAGACAAAGGACAAGGGAGACTCAGGGGCTTATATACATGGGACCGAAACAAGGAACAGATGTGGATGATAATACAGGGGCGTGGCAACAAACGAGGAATCACAGAGACAAACGAGCAGGGCGGGACGAACGGGCAAGGAGCACAGACATGAGGGAACCCGGAGTGACAACTAAGGGAGGGGGCGAGGCCATACGTGACATTACCCCCCCTCAAGGCGTGCCACTCCGGGGCGAGGGACAGGGACAGCGGACACAGGACAGACCGGAGGAACAGACCAGGGAAAAGTAGGGCACGGAGACCGGGGCACGGCCGGGACAGGGGAAACAGAGACTGGCCAGGAGCTGGGTCGGAGCACAGCACCACAGGCAGGGACCGGGCAAGGTATGGGAGCAGGGCTGGACGGGACAGGACCGGGAGTAGACACGGGAGCGGGGCCAGGGAACAGGGCAGAGGCAAACACAGAGGCAAAGACACCATGAACAACGGAGACAGGCACAGGCACAAGGTGGGTCACAACTTGGGGAACAGACATGGGGACATGGACAGAGATGACACCACGGGAAACAGACACAGGAACAGGAACATGGACACGAACAGACACAACCACGGGGACGGGAACCAACACAAAACCAGGGACAGGACCAGGGAGCAAGGGGAACACGGGCAACGAAACATAAGAGGCACAGGGTTGAGCAGGGGGCACACTAAGTCCATGACCTATAAAGGGCAGCACAGTCTCTGGGGTAACAGGCAGGGCCCGCTGGCAGGCAGTGGGAACAGGCGCGGCGTCCGCTGGCGGACAGCGGGAACAGGCGGCGTCCACTGGCGGGCAGCGGGGACGGGAGCCGGCGTGGACGACCTCTCCTGGGTCGCGGCGACGGGAGCCGGCGCGGACGACCTCTCCTGGGTCGCGGGGACAGGAGCCGGCATGGACGACCTCTCCTGGGTCACGGGAACAGGCGCAGGCGTGGACGACCCCTCCTGGGTCGTGGGGACGGGAACCGTGGTAGACCTCCTCCGGGTCACTGGGACAGGCCGCTGAGGTGAGGAGATGCGCTCGGGGGGCGTGACTGCCGCCCTGACGTCCTCGGGGTGCGTGACCGCCGCCCTGACGTCCTCGGGGTGCGTGACCGCCGCCCTGACATCCTCGGGGGGCGTGATCGCCGCCCTGACGTCATCGGGGGGCGTGATCGCCGCCCTGACGTCATCGGGGGCGTGATCGCCGCCCTGACGTCATCGGGGGCGTGTCCGCCATGCTGACGTCATCGGAGGGCGTGTCCGCCATGCTGATGTCATCGGAGGGCGTGTCCGCCATGCTGACGTCATCGGAGGGCGTCAGCCATGCTGACGTCATCGGAGGGCGTGTCCGCCATGCTGACGTCCTCGGGGGGCGTGACCGCCACACTGACGTCATCGGAAGGCGTGACCGTCACACTGACGTCATCCATCGGGAAGCGTGTCCACCACTCTGACGTCATCTGGGGTCCGAGCCGGCCACTCCTGGGGTGAGTGGCTACTGCTTCCCCCCAAAAAATTCTTGGGGGACCTTCGGGGAGCGGCTTCCGGGATCGGCGGGAGGAAGTCCTCTTCCACGTGGTCTGGGTCGAGCCTGGAAGAACACACAGACACACAAGCCCCTCAGTGGCTCTCTCTGCGATGGCTCCGCGTCCTCTGAGGTATCGGGAGCTCGCAGCAGCCATCGAGAGCCAACCAAGGGTTAAGCCAACGCTCGTCTGTGGTGTTCGCCAAGCTGGGCAGACTCATAGCGCTCAATAGGAGTCTCGTCGCGAAAGCCAATTGAGAGAGACTGCGCTTTCTTTGGTCTGTGACGAGACTTCCGTGTTCCCACAGCGCCAGGGGTATTCCTGTCTCTGGGTTGTTTGAGCTGTAATACAGGAGAGTCGAACCGACTTAAACCAGCCAACATCTCATTACAGTGAACGAATTCACCAGAGTCTCGCTCTCTCGCTGTGTCCTTGGTGGGTCTGGTATTATGTGACGCTGCTCGCGGAGTGAGAGGACGGACACAATCACTGAGAAGAGCGAGATTTATTCAAGGGCATACCATATTCATCGTCGCTAAGCCAGTCCGGGTCCATAACGGGAAGGCAGTCCATAAAACATGCATACGCAGGCATTACAAAACAGGGGGACACGAGCAACAGGCAAGAAACCAAAAGACAGGAACAATAAATGGCCAGGTACAACGATCAACATAGAAACAGTCAAAATACCAGACAAAGGACAAGGGAGACTCAGGGGCTTATATACATGGGACTGAAACAAGGAACAGGTGTGGATGATAATACAGGGGCGTGGCAACAAACGAGGAATCACAGAGACAAACGAGCAGGGCGGGACAAACGGGCAAGGAGCACAGACATGAGGGAACCCGGAGTGACAGCTAAGGGAGGGGGAGAGGCCATACGTGACAGTGTAATGTTATATCTCTGAGGCATAACGTTTGTATGATGTAATTATGAAATGTAACGCAGTGCAATACTAAAAACCAGTTCACACTCTCAATATGATGATTAAGTTTGCTACAAATTGATTCAATTGGCGTCAATTTGTAGCTACACAAAATCAAATCAAATATATTTGTATAGCGCTTTTCACAACATATGTTGTCACAAAGCGCTTTACAGGATTTACAAGGTTAACAATACTATGGGTCCAAATCCCTAATGAGCAAGCCAAAGGCGACAGTGGCAAGGAAAAACTCCCTAGATGGTGGGGAATAGGAAGAAACCTTGGGAGGACCAAGACTCAAAAGGGAACCCATCCTCCATTGGGCGGCCCGTTAACACACAAATTACACAAAAACAAATTATACAGACGAATACACAAGTTACAAATAAATCACACAATCAGGCTAAGTATAAGGTAATTAGAATGTAAGTTCTGGGTGTTGATATTGTCAATGTAAATGTCTTATGACATTTACAGTCTCATCAGTTAGTGCCTTTGTGGATCACATATTATTTACAATAAATATTTTTTATATATTATATTTATAATAAATTGTTTTTGTCATCATTAAAAGTCATTGTTTCAAGTAATTCAATTTCCCATGATGTAATTTATTGACACGAGACAGTACCCATGCATTTACTCACTACATGAGTAGCTTTTAATCAAAGTACTTTTTTACTTTTACTCAAGAAAATTTTTGGATGGATACTTTTACTTGAGTAACATTTGGTTCAAGTAACAGTACTTTTACTTGAGTAAAATTGTTGAACCTCTGCATAATATGAACTAAACATGGTTACACTGATCATGCATCATGGCGCCCTCCGTAGCAGACGTGTTTGCTTTCTCCACTTCTGAATCTTACTTCTTTCGCTTTTTTTCCTTTCTTGTATGTTTTTATTTCTTGCTTTGGACGTAGTACACAAATGCCTTGCACTACGGACATACAGCAGACTTTGGACAGGCATTATTGGACATTGCTGTACATAAACCGGACTTCACTGGACATATTCCACTGGAGCTACAACCCATTTTGCGCTCTTATAGCAACCACTGCTACTCCCGTCAAGGCCCCGAAGCATCGACCTTGCGTGAGCTCGCGGACCCCAGGATATCGCTTCAGAGATGACGACGCAAGCGAAGCAAGAGAAGCGGGCTACACGCTAGGCTAAAAGCTCGCGCTACCACCGCTGCCCAGCCTATTACTAGCAAACATCCAGTCTCTGGAAAACAAGTTTGATGAACTATGAGCCAGAATCATATCACAGAGAGAAGTAAGAGAGTGCTGCACTCTGATTTTCTCTGAGACCTGGCTTTTAGAAAACATCCCAGACTCCGCCATTCAGCTGGAGACTTATTCACTACACCTGTGTGATCGGACTGCAGCCTCCAGCCATACAACTGGAGGGGGCGTGTATGTGTATGTCAACAACTCGTGGTGCAACGATGTACACACTGTGTATAAGCACTGTTCTCCAGATCTAGAGTTTTTACTGCTGAGATGTCACCCTTTCTACATTCCACGAGAATTTACGTGTATTTTTAGGCGTGGTCTACATCCACCCACGGGCTAACTCATGGGTTAAAGCAAGAAATTTTCATTTGACTGAAAATTTTTCCTGGCAAAAGACAATGCCAGCAATTACTGACAATGTGGTGTAGTTGGGACAAGGCCTCTTTTGCCTAATTCTGCACAATAAACACATTTATAAAGTATATTTATCTAAACAGTCTGTGTAAGGAGAGAAGAGAGAATCTATGAAGCGACAAAATGCAACACCTGAGCAATAAATGTTTATATAATGGAGTTATCTGGGTGTCCTCTTCCATAAATTTTTTTAAAGATCAAGTCAAATTTAGTGAATCCTGGTGAGTTTTAAAAGGTATGATGCTCTCTTGTTTTTATCAGATTCACTATCGCAAAAACATAAGCTGTAAAAATTTAATGTCCAAAAATGGCAAATTAAATCACACAACTGGATAGAGATTTTAAATACAAACACAACAACACCGTCAGGATAGGATAACTGCGTACAGTACGTTATTCACGTACAGTATGTACCTTTGTTCCTAGCTTTAGCTGACTGTGCTCTTTCCCCCACAGAAGCCATTGGGGCTCATGGTTTAAATACTCGCCATCACAGCCAATATTTTTATACTGTGCATAAATACTGCATTGTACCAGTCCGTTTCATAACATCAATAAAAACTTCAATACTTTTTCCACGTTTGAATATTCTCAGTCTGTGTGTAGGTACATTTGTCAGCTTTGTCTTAAATTAAAGCCTTTCAAGAAATAGAGTTCTATTAGTAATGGCAATTTAATTACGGGGGCATATTGAAATGAAATACAAATAATCATTGGGTTTTTAAGTTTAAGTTTGAAAACATGCATTTCTATTTCTTTACCTAATACATCAATTTAAGCCAGTATCAATAGTTTGGCTGTCATCATTCATGCACAAATCAAGCCTTGAATATATTTCTGGCTTTAAAAACATGACTATCAACATGCCCCCTCATTATGTTTTAAATTCCCTGATCAGCCATTCATCTCTCTCTCTCTGGTTTGACTGACACCGAGGTTAGACCTATTAAAGAGAGGCTCCGCCATTTCTCTCTCTCCGGTTTTCTTTGAGAACACGTGAACTTTAGTACGACTAACAGCAAACAGCTGAAAGTCGTACTACTTAATTAACAAGCCCGAGTTACGGTGTAATCTACCAACATACTGATCAACTAGTGATGGGAATTTCGGCTCCTTTTAGGGAGCCGGATCTTTTGGCTCAGCTCCTCATAAAGAGTCGGCTCTTTCGGCTCCCAAATGGTTCCTTATTTGAGGGGGTGGCGAACGTAATTTGTTGTTGACGGGGGGGGGGGGGTCTTAGGCCCTGTCCACACGACGCCGGAGATTTTTAAAAACAGAGGTTTTTGTATCCATTTCAGCCTACCGTCCAAACGAAAACGGAGGTTTTTGAAAACACCTTCCAAGGTGGAGACTTTTGAAAACTCCGGTCTCGGCGTATTCGTGTGGACAGGGAAAACGCATGTTTAGGAAAACGCTGACGTCACATAGTGAGTCTGCGCATGTCTTTTTTTTTTTTTTTACATTCGCTCAGCTTGTTCAGCATGGACAGCTCCATGATTGTTTTTGTTGTCTCTGCAATTAGCGGATTATTAACATGTTTACAATTTAATTTTACTTTCCCATTACATAACACGCCTAAATGGGCTACATTCAGTTTTTAATAGCAATAGCTGAACCTCGTCATCTGTCCAGATAAAGGAACTCGTAAAACTTTTTGTTTTCGTTTTAGACATTCTTCACGGGTGCACTGGAGTTGTTCAGCAATACATTAGTCTTCTTCTTCAAGTGTTTTGATGTCATTCTGTGGGAAGTACGATCGCCCTCTACTGGGCTGGCATGTTATTGCAGCGTTTCTGAGTGGTGTGCGTGTTGTGATACGCAGCCGTGTGGACCTAGATATTTTTGAAAACGCTGATGGTGTGGACGGAGATATTTTTTACAACGGAGACAAAATCCTCCGTTTTTAAAAATCTCCAGCATCGTGTGGACAGGGTCTTAGAGGGGAACCAGCTCTCGTCGTTCACTTAAAAGAACCGGCTCTTTGAACCGCTTTTATCAACGAGGAGCCTGCAGTGGAAATTCCCTCCTAATTCAGGGAGGACGACGACACTACCCAAAATCCTCAACATGTGAGACTCTTACCGCTGGGCTTAGTTTATAAAAGAGCATAGTTACTGCAGACTTATCTAGAATCTTCATCAAGATTTGTATATACAAAGTTCTCTTTGCTGTGCATGCCACCATCTTTTATTTATCTGATTAATGGACAACTTGTAGTCTTCCCCATTCTCAGACACACCACATTAATTTTTAGTTATTAAGCCAGCTCCATTACTCTTTGTTCTGACCACGTTGGAATAAACCAGCTGAGCTCATTAACACAGTCGCGCTGCTCTACTGTTTAAAGTCGGCGCCATTTTAGATGCTTTGTTCTCCATAGGAGAACTGAGACTACAACTCCCGCCTCCTCACGCGTGCACAAGCGCACACACATTTACTCTCCTCCCCTTTTTTTACACACACACACACACACACACACACACACTAGATGCTGAGTCTTCACTGTAAATATACTGATACTTGGCGATGCTGTTTGTTTTAGAATAGTTGGTTTTAAATAAATGTATCGTTTATTTTTCCCAAATTGTCTGTGTTGATGTCATTCAAAAGTGGTTGTTGCCAAAACCTCCAAAGAATTCATAGTTATATCATTCAGATACCAAACCATTAATTACCTTTAGTTGATGACTAAATGTTATGGTTCTGGTATAATTAGAATATGAGACTGATTCTAAAATTAATTAGACTAATTGATAATTAAGGTACAACAAATTATATCTACTTTAAAGGATTAGTAGGTGAAACCCCCACACTGTTCTCCTCACACACTGGTCCCGTCACACACTGTACACTGAATTTCTAGGTCTGATTGTGAAATACTGACATGTTAAACCACCTGTGTTTTCCTCAAAGATGCTCCTGCTTACACGTCCTCTCAAGATCACCACAGTCACTTTAGACACTAAACTGAAGGAAGAGACACCCAGAGAAAGTGTAACGGTGGTGAACCCGAGGGTAGAGAAGGATACATTAGCAGGTGTACAAATCTTGAATTTTAATATAGAAAAACAATGAACTGAAGTCCCAAAAGGGGACGACCCCAAAGGATAGAAAGGCAGCAGCACAAAAGGGCAAGGCAAAAATTGGAGAGTCAAAAACCAGGCAGTGAGTCAAAAACCAGAGAAGACTAAGAGTGGCAGACAAAGGTAACAAAAGGGCCAGACAGGCAGGAGGATCAAAAACACAGAGCAAGGATCAGAAACCAGAGTAACAATCAGAGAAATACACAGGAACACACCTTGGTAAAGACACTCAGAGAGGCAATACTTCCCACTGGTGACTTGTGAACAGAGTCCTTAGGTAGGGTGTGGTGAATAGTAAATTAGAGTCAGGTGTGCTGATAAATATTTCGGCGATGGTGCCCTCTGGCAGTCACAGGCGTGATTGACATTCCTGACAGAAAAAACCAAAATAAAACATGTTAAATGTTCTTCTCACAGGCACAAGATTGTCATAACTAATTTAGTCTCTATAACAAATGCATGAATACAGTCTTCACATCTGCCTTACACCATTTGTTTAATTTCAGGTCAAAGTCAAACCAGTTTGTGTGATATATTAGTGTGTGACGGTGAGGAAACAGCAGAAGGCTGGAGCAGCAAAGGGTTTAATGTCCATTACTGCAAACATAAAACATTACGGCATGAAAACATAAAACATTACTGCAAACAAACATGAAACAGCTCCCAACAGGCACAAATGAGGCACAAAATTCACTTGAGAAACACCTCCTTGTACATCATCTCTCTTATGTACTCACATTGTCCTTCAGGCCTTGTCCAGGTGTGAGAGGAGACACTAAGTCTCAGGCTTTATAGCATAAATGTGACGCTGAGTGCGTGTCAAACAAACGAGGCGGCACAGAATATCAACACAAACTTGACGTTTATTACAATGAGGCGCAGACAGCGCACGTAGAACATTTAACTTATCCAAGTATATGACTGACAAAGACAAGCATGGGACACTGAGTGAACGCACATTAAATAGACAAAACACATAAGCCCCGAGTGATCACGAGACACATGTGAGACCAAGGAACACGCTCAGACATAACCACACCCACAGAGATACATAGACAGACATAACTAGACGTAGACAACATGAACACACACCCAAAGGGGAGGGGTCCGGGGCAGTAGCGTGACAGAGCCCCCCACCAATGGCACTACCCTTCCCGGGGATCCAGCATAGATGAACGCCCTGGACCCATGCCTATGAAACATAGGGACAGACACAAAAACCGGAACAGACACACACAAAAACAGAGCCAGGCTTCGCACCTGTAGGAGGGCTGCCAGAGGGGGAAACCCTCCCTGGGCTGCAGGCGCTACAGTGGGTCCTTTTCCCACCCTTGCCACAAAGCCGCTCGCCGACACTCGTCCTCCTCCCTTTGAGAACCCCACAGGGGAACATAACCTCCTTCCATCTCCATTTCCTCCTCTGCGCCGCCTGAGCTCCACATCATGGGCTCCTCCGGGGTATAGCACCAGAAACGGTCCATCTCACTCCCCTCAGGGATGGAGGAGGGCTGACTTCTTCCTCACCCTCTACGTAATACTCGGTGGGGGCTGAGTACACAGACGGAGGGGAGCCTTCCGACTCCTCCCCCTCAAACTCACTGTCGGGGGTTTAGGAGTCATCTCCGCCATGTAGAGTTCAACGGACCCGATTCTCAGGGGCCAGGAGTCTCTGGTGGGAGAGCACTGCCTCTTTCTCCACACTGAGAGAAAAGATGCTTCTTTCAGCTCTCACCCCTTTGTCTCTATGGATTATTCTTCATCTGCTGTCTGTCTATATACAATCAACCCCTGATGTGACAACCATCAGAATCCCTGAGAAGTGTTGATGGTTGCCCACCTTTGCATGCCAAACACCTCTGTCCTTTGATTGTATATCCTAAAGTGTTAAGGTCTTAACCCTAAGGTGACGACTATCAACCCAACCCAATGTTGATTGCCCAAGTGACCCATACATCCCACAGTGACCCCTCCTAGAACTCCTGTTCCTCATCACCTTCATCCCCCACTTACCCACCTTAAACTCCTCGTCTTCCTCCTCCCATATTCCACAATGTATATAAGGTCCTCCCAGATGGACTACAGGAGAACTGGTCGTGATCCACTTTGTTACATGCTCTGTGTGTCATGTAACATAAAGCCGTCCAGTCACCTGACTCCTGATTCCTGAAGGTTGAATTTCTAACAACACTCTCAAGGCAGCTTGGTGGAAATACTTGAGCTTGACGGTCACAGGGGCTTTGCAGTGATGTACAGGGGAAGAGGTGATGGTACTTACTGGCCCTCTTCCCCTTCTTGGTACGGGACGCGTATCCTGGCATTTTTTGGTCTTTCTGTGACACTGAGTGCGCTTACAATGAGGCACAGACAGCGCACGTAGAACATTTAACTTATCCACGTATATGACTGACAAAGACGAGCACGGGACACATTAAATAGACAAACCACATAAGCCCTGAGTGATCACGAGACGGGCAGGTGAGACCAATGAACACGCTCAGACACAACCACACCCACGGAGTTACATAGACGGACATAACTAGACGTAGACAACATAAACACACGCCCAAAGGGGAGGGGTCCGGGGCTGTAGTGTGACAATAACACCACATCTTGTCCCTCTGGGGTGTTTTTTCTCCTCTCTCCTAGAGATAGTAGTGTAGTAGTGGTCCATATAATCAAACTAAAAGAGGGTATCATAAATGTATATAATCAATATATAGCCTCTCAATTACTAATACATGAATTTCAATGAATGAAGTTGTCAGGGCTGGCTCGGATGCCATTCCTCCAGCCACTGCGGAATCGTTTTGGTTATGCCGTCACGTACTGTTGTTGCATATCGTTGCAAGGTGTCTCGCCACCTTTCTCTCTCTTACTAATCTGTCACTTATTCGATAATAACTCCTTTATTTCTTTACAATAGCTGCTCCTCCTCCCTGTACACACCTGCCTGTTTGAGGAAGTAAATCTGGGAGTGACGCACTAGTCTTTATTAATTCTGCGTTCAGGTGAGTTATAAATATTATGAGAACCTCTTAACTCTGGTATTTACTTCTTTCTGCCTTATTTCTGAAAGGAGTCTAAACTCCCTCAGCTGGATAAAGGACTACAGTGACTGATTCTCTCCTGTGCTACTGTGATTATTACAGAAGATCTAAATGTGAAAGTGAAGTTTGTACAGAAGGAGACATTACAGAGAAACAGCACAGCAGCTGTTGGAGGAAATGGCTGCTTCAAACCCTCTGTCAAAAGAAGAGTTTTCATGTCCTGTGTGCTGTGACATCTTCAGGGATCCTGTTTTACTGTCATGTAGCCACAGTGTGTGTAAAACCTGTCTGCAGCAGTTCTGGGAAACCAAGGGATCTCGAGAATGTCCAGTTTGTAGGAGAAGATCCTTTAATTCCAACCCTCCACTTAATCGTGCACTAAAGAACCTGTGTGAGGCTTTTCTAGAGAGCAGGAGTCAGAGATCTTCAGCAGGGTCTGAGGTTCTCTGCAGTCTGCACAATGAGAAACTCAAAGTCTTCTGTCTGGAGGACCAACAGCCTGTGTGTTTGGTGTGTCAGATTTCAAAGGCACATAAAACTCACGACTGCTGTCCAGTAGATGAAGCTGTTTGTGACTTTAAGGTATGAAACATACTATATATATTTAACTGTAATATCTATTTTCCTCCATGGTTTAGATTATTTTGAAATGAATGTTAAATAGGCTAGATTAAACCTGTCAGGGGATGGGATTTGAAAGAAATAAATCAAACTTTCACAGTTATTATATTCAAAGTTTATTTATTCAAAATTAAAATATTAATAAAATTTTTAGACACATACTGTAAATATATAGTTTACTATTTTACAGTAAACGAAACTTGGTCAAAGAGTAAACGTGGCATTCTTTTCATACTTGACATTATTTTGTAATCTATGTAATCTCCAGTACAGATACAGACACAGATTAAATCCTGTAAGACTCGTACCGTCCTCTGCCATTTTTACAGAACAAACTCAAGACCTCACTGGAGTCTCTACAGCAGCATCTGAAGGTCTTAGAGGAACATAAACAAGTCTGTGAGAAAACAGCAGCACACATTAAGGTGAAAGGTCACTCTGAGTTCTGAATGGTGCTGTGATCACTGTCCACGTACACCATAATGAAACACACACATTTGGACAGTTTATATTTCCTCATCATCTCCCATTCCAGTATCAGGCCCATCACACAGAGAGGCAGATAAAGGAGGAGTTTGAGAAGATCCATCAGTTTCTAAGAGATGAAGAAGCAGCAAGAATAGCTGCACTGAAGGAGGAAGAGGAGCAGAAGAGTCACATGATGAGGAGGAAGATTGAGGAGATGAGTGGAGAAATAGCATCTCTTTCAGATCAAATCAGAAACACAGAGAAGGAGATGGAAGCTGAGAACATCCCGTTCTTACTAGTAAGAATCACTCAGTCTGTCTCTCTCTCACTTAAACACACGTACAAAACATGTTAAATCCACCAATGTAGAATAAAAAGAATTTCTCTCAATCAATCAATCAAATTTTATTTATATAGCGCTTTTTACAACAGTTGTTGTCACAAAGCAGCTTTACAAGTGCCGAGTCCTAGCCCCCAGTGAGCAAGCCAAGGGCGACAGTGGCAAGGAAAAACTCCCTAGTTTTTTTGCATGAGGAAGAAACCTTGAGAGGAACCAAGACTCAGGGGGGGAACCCATCCTCCTCTGGCCGACACCGGTCACCATGACAACAACAACAATTTAGACAAAGAAATAAAGAAAAGGAAAAGATGTAATAATGTCCATCATGGTGTAGGCTCATCCGGTCAGGCAGTAGGTGGCTGGCACAGGATGGATCGCTTGTCTCTCCTCATCTCATATTTACTCGAGTAGGTGGGCAGCCATGTGGAGAAAATAAAACAGGAAAAATTAGCTCTGTATGAGGACATATACAGGACAGGTGAAATTAAACACATTTCTGGAGTGTGGCAGCAACTCCGGCATTAAGGTACATTATTACAGCCTACAGTTGTGATCAAATTTATTCAACCCCCACTGAAATAAAGTGTTTTGGCCAGTTTGACATTGATTTTGATCATTTCAGTCATCTTATTTACAATTATATCAAAGAGGCACTTATAAATTAGACAAACATAACATAATATTTATGATGGAATAACCACAAATGTCTTTACTGTGCTCACATCATTATCAGTTTTATTCAACCCCTTAGTGACATTATTTTTTAGTACTTAGTACAACATCCTTTTCCAGTTATGACAGCTTTCAAGCGTGAAGCATAGCTTGACACAAGTGTCTTGCAGCGACCTATGGGTATCTTAGCCCAGTGGTTCTCAAACTTTTTAGACAAAGTACCACCAACTGTCAAACGAAAAACCTCCACGTACCACCCCCCCCCCCCCCCCCCCCCCCCAAAAAAAAAAAGCTGTTTGGCAAGTTTAAGCTGTTGACGGGGGGGGGGGGGGGGGGGGGGGTTAGCGAACGTAAATTGTTACCGGGAGGATGTAAGATGGA
Source organism: Brachyhypopomus gauderio (assembly GCF_052324685.1). Classification (NCBI taxonomy): domain Eukaryota; kingdom Metazoa; phylum Chordata; class Actinopteri; order Gymnotiformes; family Hypopomidae; genus Brachyhypopomus; species Brachyhypopomus gauderio. Next base: position 824,595 of record NW_027506918.1, on the reverse strand, counting down.
CACGAATTAAGTATTATATCACGATGGTTGGCGCCAGAGCGAACTAGTAACTCATTGAATCATAGATGTGGATCAGAGGTAAATAAACTAGATTTTTTTTGTCGACGTGAGAAATCAGATGTGTGGCGTGTGAAGACGGTCAAATGCGTGTGTCTCACGCATTTGGCAACCCTGCTTATTACACACACAAGTTATAATGTAGTTCTCCTATAGTTCGTGTTGGTAGTGGTTGGTTTACAGCACAAAAAGTCTTCGTGCGACATGCCCTCATACTCATATTGCACGTAAACGAGCAAGTTGGCTAAATCTGCGACATCTATGGATCATCTAACTGCAGTGAGAAGCATTTACTCATTTTAATTCTCTCAATCAATGTTTGTCTGATGTTGTCCGCCATTTCATCAATTCTACGAGTGACCGTGTCATTTGAAAGATGCACCAGGTCGAGCTGTTTAGCGACAATTTTCTCCACACATAATACGAGTAATCCCTTTTAGTTTCTGAATTTCAGGACTTGTCATAATTCTGTTTTAATAAAAAAAAAATGTGTTGTGTAAAAAAAAAAAAAAAAAACCTCAAAGCATCTTTTATTTTCCGAGTTCATCTGGCGTACCACCGCGGGGTGCTCTGCGTACCACCAGTGGTACGCGTACCACAGTTTGAGAACCACTGTCTTAGCCCAGTCTTCATGGGCAAAAGCCTCCAGTTCAGTCACATTCTTAGGCTTGCGCACTGCAACTGCCTTCTTTAGGTCCCACCAGAGGTTCTCAATTGGATTTAAGTCTGGTAATTGCGATGGCCACTCTAGAATGTTCCAGCCTTTCATGTTCAACCATGCTCTAGTGGACTTGGATGTGTGCTTCGGATCATTGTCCTGTTGGAAGGTCCAACGTCTCCCAAGCCGCAGGTTTGTGACTGACTCCATCACATTTTCCTCCAAGATCTCCTGGTACTGAAGGGAATTCATGGTACCCTGCACACGTTGAAGCTTTCCTGTACCATTAGAAGCAAAACAGCCCCAAAGCATAATTGACCCCCCGCCATGCTTCACAGTAGGCAAGGTGTTCTTTTGTTCATAAGCCTGGTTCTTCCTTCTCCAAACATAGCGCTGGTCCATTGTCCCAAACAGTTCTAATTTAGTTTCATCTGACCACAGTACACTGTCCCAAAACCTTTGTGGCTTGTCCACATGACTTTTGGCATACTGCAGTCGACTTTTCTTGTTCTTTGGAGTCAGCAAGGGGGTGCGTCTGGGCGTTCTGGCATGGAGGTCTTCGTTATGCAGTGCGCGCCTTATTGTCTGAGCTGAAACTTCAGTGCCCACATCTGACAGGTCTTTTTTCAGTTCCTTAGCAGTCACGCGGGGATTTTTCTCCACATTACGCTTCAGGTAGCGCACAGCAGTCGCGGTCAGGATCTTCTTTCTGCCACGACCAGGTAACGTTTCCACTGTGCCCTTTAACTTGAACTTGCGAATGATACTTCCGATAGTGTCTCTTGGAATATTTAACAACTTCGCAATCTTTTTATATCCATTGCCATTCTTGTGAAGAGCAATAACCTCTTCTCTTGTCTTCTGGGACCATTCTCTTGCCTTCACCATGCTTGGAAACACACCAGTAGATGTCTAGAAGGAGCTGAGTATCACAGTCCTTTTAAATCTGCCTAATTGGTGCTTATCATGCTTGATTGCTGCTCGTTGACATCCACAGATGTTTTCAATACCTGATGGAAAACACTGGAATGAACCTCTGTTCTTAGGAGTGGTAGTCGTAAAGGGGTTGAATAATTGTGTCAATGAAGAAATCACAAAAAGGCCATTTAATACTTTATGACAAAAAAAATTGATGCTATCTTAGTTGCATTTAGTTCTTTAACAAGTCCTTGTAAGATTTCATTATGAACACAATTACAAATGTGCACTGAATTCCATAAAACCCTTCGCAGCATTGGGGGTTGAATAAATTTGATCACAACTGTAGCTAAAAAAGGCAGAACCAGAAGGTAACATAGGCTTGGGGGCATTCTGAGACAATGGCATCCATCCACTGCACTGTCAACAAACTTGAGTGACCACGAGCAGTGACAGGATGACAGCACCAGCGCCCCAGTCTACCATAAAACCCTTCGTCTATGAACCCCTGGATCTGTACCTTTATCTAAGGGGGAATATTAATTATTAAACGCTAAACCAAATAGGTGGGTTTTCAACCTAGACTTAAAGATTGTGACTGTATCAGAGTCCCGGACGCACTTTGGAAGGTTGTTCCAAAGCTGGGGGGCTTTACAAGAAAAGGCTCTTCCCCCTGCTGTTACCTTATTAATTTGTGGAACTAATAAAAGACCAGCACCCTGTGATCTTAGTGGACGTGGGGGTTCATAGTAGGAAATAAGTTCCTGGAGGTATTCAGGAGCAAGCCCATGCAGTGCTTTATAAGTTAATAATAGAATTTTAAAATCAATATGAAATTTAACTGGGAGCCAATGCAGGGCTGATAGGACTGGTGTAATATGCTGAAATTTTGTAGTTCTGGTCAGAACTCTAGCTGCGGCATTTTAACTATTTGAAGTTTATTTAGATTCCTATTTGAACATCCTGACAGTAGTGAGTTACAGTAGTCTAATCTGGAGCTAACAAAGGCGTGTACCAGTTTTTCTGCATCATCCTGTGATAATGCATTTCTTAACTTGGCAATGTTGCGGAGATGTAGAAAAGCTATCCTAGTTTTGTCCTTATTAAGTTGGAGGACGTTTAGAGACATCCAGCGTTTATTATCTCTTACACAGGCCTCAATTTTTCCTAAACTGAGTTTGTCATCAGGTTTGGCTGATATGTAAAGTTGGGTGTCATCTGCATAGCAGTGAAAATTGACACCATGTTTGTTTATAACTGTGCCCAATGGTAGCATATATAATATAAATGGAGCCTTGCGGGACCCCATATTTAACTTTTGTATGTTTGGATGGAATATTATTGAGCTCTACAAACTGATGGCGATTTGTTAAATAAGAGTTAAACCATGAAAGGGCTGTGCCTGAGACTCCAACCCAGCGTTCTAACTACTTTAGCAAGATCCTATGATCAATTGTGTCAAAAGCTGCACTAAGATCAAGAAGCACTAACAGTGATACATAGCCTTGATCTGAAGCAAGGAGGAGATAATTTGTTACTTTGACTAATGCTGTTTCAGTACTGTGATGGGGCCTAAAGCCAGATTGAAACTTTTCAAATATGTGATTCCTATGCAGATATAGGCATAATTGCTGGGCAACAGCTTTTTCTATGATCTTAGATAATCTCTCTCACTTAAACACATGTACAAAACATGTTAAATATACCAATGTAGAAGAAATACAATCACTCTCACCACCATCTTTCACTAACTCTCTCTCTCACTCACACACACACACACACACAGAAATGCATAAGTAAAATTAGTGTGTGTGTATGTGTGTGTAGGTATGTGTGTGTGTGTGTGTGTGTAAGGGTCTTTAGACACATTGATGTTATCACCATAAGGAAGGAGCATGTTTGACCCTCATATAAACAAAATGACCAAAATTTGATTTAATTGTCTGTGTTTGTCCCTCTGTTTCCTTCTCAGAACGTGTCGTCCACATTGAAACAGTAAGTCATTATTATTTCTGTTTGATCTACATATTGTGTTACACATTGTGTTTGTGAAATTATTCTGATACATTCAGATCTTCAGTATGTGGTCTCTGTTATTTCAGAAACATGATATATGAAGATGGTATTTAAGAAAATAAAAATACATTGATACTGATTATGTGTAAAAAGTGGAAAGATACACTGACATGTTTAATGAAAGATAATAAAACAGCGTTATACATTTCCAGTGAAATATTTTTCACGTGTTTCACGTGAATACGATATATAATATGGTATAATGATAATATATTTTTATACATTTCCAGAGTTCATCACACCCCAAAACAACATGAGAAGGTGTCAGGAGCTCTGATCAATGTAGCAAAACATCTTTCCAACCTGAAGTTCAGAGTCTGGGAGAGAATGCAGAAGATTCTCCAGTACTGTGAGTTTTGGTGTTCTTTGACTAATTAGAGTAATTCTGTTCTCCTCACAATTAGAACTCTCTATAGAATAGGGTTGCAACGGTATGAGCTTTTCACGGTATGATAACTGTCTCAGAAAATACCACGGTATCACGGTTATCACGGTATCACAGTTTGTTACATATATTATTAAAAGATACACTGACCCTTAAGTTTTTTTTTGTTCAATGAACTATTTATTGTAGAAACCTGGAACTATTGTATACAAAATGTCTCCTTTAAAAAAATAAGCTGTACACCTGTTTATATAAATTCTGCAAAATTTGAAAAACCTAAATCATGGATTTCAGTACAATTATTTAGGTTTAAATTATTTAATATCTGATAAACTGAGCCTGGGTCAGTGTCTGATCAACAAATGTTGTAACCGGCCATTTTACTGCCAAGTTGCAATATAACGTAATACAGGAGAACTGTTCAGTCAGATAGCTATTTGTTGTGAAACCAAGTAGTTTCAAGCAAATTCAAGCATTTTCAAGTTTTTTAGCCTAAATTCCAGCACTTTTCAAACCTGAAACACAAAGCAACATTAAAATTCGTCAGGTAAATGTTCATTCCCCTGTTTTTGAGGGGTGTTTCTGTATACTACCACATCGTTTCGGACAACATGGCAAATAATCTGACACGGAAAGTATAAACGCTTCCGCCGTTCGCGAAGGTTCGGGCGAGGTGTGCGGAGTCGCGCGCTATGGTCACTCGAGAAAGTATAATCCTAGCTTTTTTAAGTCTTTGCTTTCACTGGATGTGAAAGACGCCATTAATTTACATGCGTTCATTTTAAAATTCTGACGTGCTTGTCGTATGTTGGAAATACTGATCCATGCGTTTGTTACATCCAGAATCGACTATTGCAATAGTGTTCTTTATGGTACATCCAGCAAAATTCTAAATAAACTTCAGTATATACAGAACTCATCTGCGCGTCTCCTCACCCAAACTTCATCACGTGATCACATTACACCTGTCCTTCAGAAACTCCATTGGCTTCCTGTTGCACAGCGTATTCAGTTTAAAATTCTTCTACTCACGGACGTAATTTTGGGGGGGGACGGGGGGGACATGTCCCCCCCACTTTTTCAAAAGCCGGTTTTGGTCCCCCCCAGTTTTTACGGTTAAAACCAAATATTTAAATAGCGACGAATCCATGTCCCCCCCACTTTTGAAATCAAAATTACGTCCATGCTTCTACTCACCTACAAAGCTCTCCACAACCAGGCACCATCCTACATCTCTGACCTGCTTCATCAGTACACTCCTTCTCATTGCCTTCGTTCCTCTGATGCCAACCTATTGGCTGTACCCACTAGGACTAAGCACCGAACCTGGGGTGACAGAGCCTTCTCGGTAGCTGTGCCCTCCTTGTGGAATTCTCTACCCAATCCAATACGGAACTGCTCTGAATTATCTGCCTTCAAAAAAATGCTTAAAACCCATCTTTTTAAATTGGCTTTTAATTTATAATCTACATATGTGTTACGGGATCTATATTGGCTGTATACTTTTATTATGACACCGGAAGTCGGCACTGTACCGGCACTCGAGCAATACACATCTAACGATACACTATCTCTGTGTGTGCCTCTCTTCTTTAAGCAATACTAGCACAGTAACATGGTGTCAGAAGTTCGTGAACTTGCGCTTTTGTTCGAGGCTGAATTGTAAAGCTACAGGATGTCACAAGAGGCAGGCGATAATGAGTTGGGAGCAGGTGCAGGGTAACCGTAAAATGGACACAGATTCAGTGTTATATCGCCGGTGGATGGCGCCAGAGCTAGCGAACTAGTAACGTATTGAATCATATATGTGGATCTGAGGTAAATAAACTGGATATTTTTTTTCGGCGTGAGATATCGGAAGTGTGGCGTGAGAGCGTGTGAAAACGGTCAAATGCGTGTGTCTCACGCTCAATGCGTGAGAGTTGGCAACCCTGCAGGTGCTCAGCAGCAGGTAGCGGTGCTAGCCTTAGCTGCTAACATTTCACCACCATCACCTATGAGTTTCATAGGTGACTGGTATGCAAACTGGGAAATATTCTGTGCAGAGTTTGAGGACTATTCTTTGGTCACGGGTCTTTCTGTCAAATCGAAGAATGTGCAAGCAGCTATGCTACGGACTGTCATGGGAAGTGAATGCAGACACATTTATCGTCACTAATCCTAAAGTTATACTGGACGCACTAGAGCGGTATTTCAAGCCCGCGAAGAACGTCATTTATATGAGAGGTACATGTTTGGGCGTTGCAAGCAGGAGGACGGAGAGACTATTGATACATTTGTTACCAGGCTGAGGGGAAAAGCTGCTACATGTGAGTATGGGCAATTAAAAGACGAGATGATTTGTGATAAGATTGTATTGGGCATTATGGATGAAGGCTCACAACGCAGACTGCTAAAGGATAAAGCTCTAACACTCGTCAGTGCTATCGTAATGTGTCGCGCATCAGAACAGACTGACATGCGAATGAAAATGATGGAGTGCGCACCTCATACCGACACCGTGCATGTAGCTGCTAAGCAATGGTTTAGACCGATCAAATCAAAACAGAGTGATTCACCTCAAATTGCAGACACAGATAATTTGTGTAAATACTGTGTCTACACACACCCTAGGGGTAGACAACACTGTCCTGCTTTTGGGAAGTCATGTGTGACGTGGCGCACGGGAGAGGAGGAGGAATGGAGTTCTAATAATTTATTAAAAATCAAATTTGAAAGTTGTGACCAACTACGCCACCCTGGGAATTACACCCAGAGAATTATCACAGGTCCATGGGTACCACGGGACAAAGAGAGAGATTTAAAAATGACAATTTTATTTGAACATGAAGATGGACAATGACAAGTAATAAAATAATAAAACAACACAAACGACTTGGCTCAGCTTCCAACAGAAACTCTTGGCTGCTAATTGACACGGATCATAAAAGAAAGAGAACAGCAAAAGCAGAGGAGCACACTCGGTGAGGCAGCTTAAAGCAAATAAATAAAAATCACACAC